>NW_028301610.1:29182500-29485530 GCF_987345545.1 Pholcus phalangioides | reverse complement strand
TCTGTACTCTGGCATATTTTTCCAGAGAGTTTTATGGTAAAAAAGCGACAAGACCTCATGGAAATTTGTCCAAAGGAATTCCGCTTATTAGAAAACGAAAACAATAGTAAAATGCATTCCCATTATTTTTTTATCAGTTGTATGGAAAGTGTTTGGAAAGCATCCCGAGACTGATTTTGACAGCGTGGAGATGATTGATTTCCTATTTACGGTTTTTCAACGTCTGGCTACGGAAGTTGCCCCTCTTCAAACGATTTCCAATATAACATACTATTGCATTTATAATATTATTTTCTTTTACATCCTTTGTACACTTTTCTTTGTCGTTGCCGTACCGCGGATAATAAGAAAATCGATAGACGGAATGAGTACCTGAAACTTTTTTGGATGACTGTCGTGGACAGAGGAAAGTTTTTGCAGCTGCCAAAGTTGATGGATGTCCGAGGATTATCTTTATGATGTGTTTTTTTGATTCGTCTTCTCTCTAGGGTGTGGATGGTGTTCTTTCCGTAAACTTTCCGTCTCGTTCGATGAAAATTAGAGAATACGGACAATCATTTCTATAAACAAACAAAATTTTCACTGATCTAAAATTATTTTCGGGCCAATATCACTCACTATTTCTAGACTTAGGAATATAGTTCAGTTTTGATTTTTATTCTCACCAATTCCTATTCGAGATAATTTGGTGGGAACCATCTTTTCTTCGGCCGGGATTACACTATAAAAGTTTGATAAAGGTTCTTTTATAAAACTTGAAAAATGCCACCAATAAGGTTACATTGGAGCGAATGTAATTGATACGATTATTGGTTTGTTTTTCCTAAGTTTTTATGAAAGGACTTTTATCGAACTTTTATAGTGTAAACCCGGCCATCTAGAGACTATAGCATAGTATGTGTATGTCTTATGTCCCCGCTGGCCAAATGTTGCCGTCGGAGTCATCTGGTGTCACCCGTGACCTCAAACCTAATTTTGTAAAAGTGAGCCAAGGGATGCATTTACTGATCACTTAACGCAATGTATGCGGGTATATTGCGGACGCATGCGTGTATCGGGTGGAAACGACACCCGCGCTCTCCACCGCTAGTCTAGTAAATGCGTACTTTTTTACGTGACCAACGCTCGAGAGTGAGGTTGGAAAAAACGTAAAAGTACGTAACCCGACAACAATGTGTTAAGTGACCCGCGGCACTCTTACAGATCATTGAATGACCCACGACGTATTTGCAGACCACCTGAGTGACCTGCGGTGCAGTTCCACGCCACTTAAGTGCAGCGCTGCATATTTACTGATCATTGAGTAACGCGCGGCGGATTTACAGATCATTGAGTGACCCGCGGTGCAGTTCCACATCGCTTAAGTGACGCGCGCCACATTTACAGATCACTGAGTGACCAGGGGCATATTTACTGATCATTGAGTGACCCGCGATTCATTTACCGATCACTTGAGTGGCTTGTGATGCAGTTCCACCCCACTTAAATGGCGCACGGCATATTTGCAGATCATTGAGTAAACCCCGGCATATTTACAAATCATCGAGTGGATGTGTACAATCAACGCAGTTCCAGAGGACTTAAGCGGCCCGTGGGGTAAAGTTCCACAACACTCAAGTAACCCGCAGCATATTTACCATCATGGAAGTGGCCCACGACACGTTTACAGATGACTTAAGTGAGCCGCGACACGTTTCCAAACCTATGAAGTGGCCCGCACCCTCGGAAAGATTGAGCACCCTCGGACTACGGTGTTGTTAGTTTTTTTGTTTGTAATTTTTCCACCTCTAAATCTGTTTAGAAAATACTGTTTCGTCGCTTTCGTAGCTTTTAAAATTCCTTTTAAGAGCTTTTTAAAGTTAATGGTTATTTTCGGAGAGACCTGAGAGAATAACTTCAAGGTGGCATTTTCAAACAAAAGTTATCATTTGTTCTGCGTTATGTCAGAAAAGAATATAAGACGGTCATTCGTCACGATCAAGACCTTCATGGATGGAGCAAAAATAATGTGTGGGGCCTGAAAGGTTTGAAAAGGAGACAAAACATCTCTTTTAAAAGCTTTTCGGGTGAAATATTGAAAACCATGCATCCGAAAAACCATTAAAACAAAGTAAAAGAAACGCAGCTGGTATAAGGAAAGCTTTTTACCCCCTTTTTTTTGCACACATTAACCCTTTCAGCGGTAATCCCGAGATATCTCGTCAAACGTGATCTGCTTTATTTCAGCCGAACCGAAATATCTCGTCTAAGAACGCCTTGAAGTTGTTTTTTCAGAATTTTTTTTTTTTCGTTCCCACCCCCTCCAATCAATCAACTGCCAGTGCGCGGAGTCAGATCTTATTTAGATAAGAGAAGGCGAGAGAAAAATAGACTGTGTGTGCCCCAACCCTTTCTTTCAGCACTGTAAACATATATACGCTCAGTATACACTCAGTGGCAAAAAAAATTATTAACACGTCCCTCACTCTCTCAAACTTTACTCGTCCGTGCAGCATAAAGCCGCTTGAAAGGTGCTCTTAATGTAGCTTTGGTGCAGCACGTGCGATGACGTAATAAATTGGATTTACTGATAAAAAGCTTTCCCTTGGTCAAACGCACCAGTTAACGTTGCAATTTGCCTGTTCATGGGGAAAACGAGAGATTTGAGTGACTTTCAACGCGGCTTGATTATGGGTGCCGGAGGGGGGCGGTTCCAGTATCTCCGAAGTCGCTAACCTTCTCGGCTTTTCTCGTGCAACAGTATCTCGAGCCTTCAAAAAGAATGGCAGCTAAGCCAAAAACTTCCAGCGGGAAGCGGAATAGTGGGCGGAAATCACTTGTGAACCAAAGATGTGCCAGGCGACTGACACGCATTGTGAGCTGCAACTGAAGAACTACAACACAACAAATTTCAGCGCAATACAACTCAGGATCATCCGTACGCTCTACGAGACGGATCTTAAAACGAATTGGTTTTAATAGCCGGTGACCAACGAGAGTCCCTTTGATTTCGCTGCAAAACCGAAGAAAACGGCTTTTGTGGGCTTGAAAATGCCGAAATTGGACACTTGATGAATGGAAAAAGATTGTCTATTCTGACGTGTCAAGATTTCTTCTCCGTGACGTTGATGGCAGGATCCGTGTGTGGCGCCAGCAGCATGAAACCACGGATCCAGCATGCCACGTGACAACTGTTCAAGTGGGTGGTGGCGGAATCACGTGCTTGGGAGCATTTTCCTAGTATACTCTTGGTCCCTTATTTACATTGGAAACATTCGTCAATGCCAGCGCTTATCTCCACATCGTTGCTGACTACGTGCACCCGTTTATGGCCATAATGTGATTTCCCGATGATGATGATGACGGCGACGGCGGTCATTTCCAGCAGGACAGTGCACCCTCCAACGGGGTTGGAATTATCTCAGATTGGTTTGAGGAACATGATTCAGAGTTTCAATTGCTTCAATGGCCCCCCTCAGTCACCCGATCTCAACCCAATTGAGCATTTGTGGGACGAGGTTGGAAGGTCTGTGTTATAAGATCCGAAACACCACTTTCTAATATGAGGGAATCAAGAGCTGGAATTTCGTTAGCATGCTCTAATATTCCTCCTCAACGGTTTCAGCAACTTGTAGAGTCCGTGCCTAGAAGAATATTTACTGTCAACAAAGCCAGAGGAGGTCCCACACGATACTGGTGGTGAGAAGCACGGTGTTCCTAATTTTTGGCCATTGTGTGTAAATAATACAAAAAAAAGTATTTATCTTCCTAGAAAGCCACACACGTCATGGCAGGTGTTTTTATATCAAAGTGAGGGGAAATAAAAGCTATGGCGGAGTAAATTTTCTTTTTTTGGGGGGGGGGGGGATGCAGTTATCAGCTCACATAATCGGAAAAATAATTCTTCTTGAAAATAGATGGCAATTAGTAAAGGTTTCGCAATTTCAAATGTGGCAGTTATAATGAGGATCAGGAAAATTTTAAAAACCGCTTAAAGGGTTAAAGGGATTTAATCCTTTAAGCGGTTAATAGTAATAGTTTTTTAAGTCGAAATCTGTCTGAACCAGTGATGGGCAAACTTTTTAAATCCGTTGGGCCAGATATGCGGAATTTCTATCGCTCGTGGGCCAGAAACTTGTGTATTGTATGACCATATGTGTGACCTGTATTTTACGGGACATTTCCGTAATTTCAAGCGTCTCAACTTTTTCAAAAAATTTCCTCTTATATTCAATGAGACTTGCTTTAACTTTTGAAATCAATAATTACGATTTTTCTCACGACCGACTTAGTCATAATTATCACAAGAAATAATTCGTATCGTAATTAATATTTTTGTCATATAAGCATATTTATCTCACATATTTTTCAAACGTGTTTTATCCGGGGATGATGTCACTCTCCTCGGTGACGTCATCCTCGGATAAGTCGGCATCCGATAGCAGTGTCGGCAATCGTGAGCTTTGGCCTGGATTAGGTCCGACCGTCCACATGTACGGTCCCGTTCAGTGCACGCGAGCTCTAAGGAAAGATTGAGATATTCGGTTGCCTTTGTAGTCTAGTGCGCTCACCTAGCAAGTAAGAGGACGTGGGTTTGATTCCCCGCACACACAAGGGCAGCTGAATTTTCTCTCTTTCCTAAATACAGTAATACTTTTAATAAGTAAACGAAAAGTTTCGTTACAAAGGAATTCCAGGTTTTTGCATTGTTCATATGAAAACTTATCTGGGGATAGAAAAGTGTTCGTTAAAACGAGATTTTCGCTATAACGGTATTCGTTAAAACGGGATTCGACTGTATATCTTCGCATCAGCCAGCTGTTAAAAACCTACGCATATACGTTTTGTTTGGTGAATTATAAATTTCCACCTATTGCTTTTTGTGGAAGCTCCCTACTTCCCTCTATAGACGATTTTTCGGCAATTTTACCGGTAGTTAGCAACTTTACTTGCCTATCACAATTTTTTTTTGCATGTAATTGATAACTTTACTTGACACTGAAATTTTTTTTAGATGCATTTAGCAACTTAAGTTGCATTTGACGATAATTTGTCATATCCCGTATGGATCCCGGTTTTCTGTTTCTCGTATTTTAATGAACGAAACTTGGTTAAGCCTAGGTATTATTGTGTGTATTGATAATCAATTTTTTACCTGAACACCTTTGACGGGCCGTAATTTGCTCATCACTAGTCTAAACCATTTATTATCTACTAGAAAGATCACTTAATTTCTGAGAATGGCCGATGACCTTCTTTCATCCGCTGGAGTCTGTGCATTTCTTTTACAGGAGGAAATGGCACCACAGAAAATCAATCTCACCCAGTGATAACACAAAACTAACTATGGACTTAGACAGACGGAAAAATCAGCATCGCAGAACCCTCTCCCGACAATGACCATGAATACAAATACAAATACAACGCCACAACAGGCAAATTGCCCAACGAGGTGGCTGACTTAAGAACATCATGTATCCCCGAGCCATTTTTTGGAGGCCCTACCTACTACTACTACCCCGCCCACACACCCCCCCCCCGCGGAACCCCCCAACGAATCGGTACATGCGGGAATGTGCGTGTACGTGTAGTGAAACCTGACGTGAAGTTTTGTTGTTTCTCTGTAATGCTTGTTATGTGTAGTGCTGCCATCTGCCACCAGTTTTTCTAACTATGAGTGAAGTGTTATGATTGAATGATTTATCGTTGTAGGACTGTTGCTCTCTGTGGCGAGACTTTTTAACGGGGAGATCGGCTCGCATTTGCGCCTTGAAGTTGGGAACCACAGAAAACCAACTTCAGCCGACCACCACTGTGGGGTTCGAACCCGGATCCTCGCATCGCGAGTCCGTCACTATAACCACTCGACCACCACAGCGGCTAATTGAAAATTCTGTTCAAAGCAGAAAAAAAAATTGCTCCAATTAATTTTCTTTTGCATGTAATTGCGAATGAAACCTGATCAAGTGTTAATGATCGCGTCAGAAATCGTTTGAATTTCAACTTTTGCATCAGGCAGAAAACTTCAGACAAAATCACGCTGTAATTAAGCGTTAAAAAAAACTATCATAAAATATTTTGAGAGAAATTAATACCTGAAAATAATTAATATAATTATTTATAATTAATGTAAGTACATCAATAAGTCTTGTGCCTTATTTATTACTTGAATGAAGAATACTTAAGAGAAAATGTCCTTTCCTTTCTAATTTATGGAATTCAATTTTTTTTTTCCTTATACAAGTCGAATCCCGTTATAACGAACTCCAAGAGACCGGAGAAATCACTTCGTTATAACGAAGTTTCGTAATAAAAGAATTCCAGGTTTCCGCATTGTTCGTATGCAAACTTATCTGGAGGATTAGAAAAGTGTTCGTTAAAACGAAATTTTCGCTATAACGGTATTCGTTAAAATGGGATTCTACTGTGGTTTTCTTTATATTTTATTATATTCCGAATTTCATAGTTGATCCATGCATTTGTGTTTTTGTGTTATATAATTATGTTTGTACATAGTAAATGAATTTAATAGAGCAATTTCACTCTATTTTGCATGATCGGATAATTGGATAAAACGGTTAAGGGGATTATTACAGAGAGCTCCACTCGCAGAGATATTTTTTAACAATAAACTAGCTTTAACTTGTGATACTAGGTGTACGTATTTTTCTGTGCCACGATAGAGCTCTCGCGAGAATATTTGCGAGCTATGTGATGTTGCATTATCACATTAAAAGAGAGAAAGGAAATCAATGCACACATGGTGCATATCAGTTTGTTTCCCCCAGCATTGTAGTATTATTACCTGATCTGTGAAAGGCATAGGTGCATTCAGAGGGAGATCGAAGGTGGCGGTCGCCCCCCTCACTTTCAATGAAAAAAATTGTAAAATTGACATGGGCGGGAGGGTGGAAGTGAACATTCGCCCCCACCGTTTGAGGGGCCTATCCGCTTATGGTGAGAGGTTGCGAAAAACAGAGACATGGGCGCATTTTTTTTCATCATGACGATGCAGCATCTCACCCTGCATCGAGAAAAATCGAGTTTCCGCGAGAGTCAAACGTCAACGTTACAGTTGTGTCACATCTACCCTACTGTTGATACTTGGGTCTTTATGATTATTTTTTTCGTTACTTAAAGGGAAATTTGAAAGACTAGCGCTTTTTCTCCCAGGAGATCCTGTCAATACATATACTACTCTCATTATGGGCTTGGAAAAATGAGAATGATCTCAGTGCCTTAACCTCCTCGGTTACTGTCTCACCCGTGGGAGACACCAAACAGCACACGAAAAAGTCCACCTAACTAAATAAAATGCTCACAGAGACCTAAAAATTAGTTCTAGATGTTATAAACATTTGACAGAGCAACTTATTCCTACTCATCTGTCGGCAGAAACTAATTTCAGGCGATTTCGCAGTTAAAAATAAACGTATAAAATTCAAAATGATATCTAGAGGACTGAGGTGGCTATTTCTAGGTTTTCTCTGAATTGTTGAAATCTGTATTGAACGTTATAAAGAATGGAACCAAAAAAAAACCAGCCGCAAAGACTGCTAGTTTTCTTTTTATCCATAAACCTTCACGTCGACCTAACTACGAAATAATTATAACTATGTCCAGAGCGCATCGTAATCACTAAAAACAAGCACTTACAACGATCGTAAGTCACTAGTTACTCTCTTTTCTGAGATCTCTCAATACCTGAAAAAAAATTATTCTCTCAGTCTTATAAAATAAAGCAACAAGATCGTGAAACTGAAAAGACAGCCCCGCAGAATAAACACATACTACCATAAGAAATAACGTTTGGTTTTCGCCCTTTATGCAGTTTTATTTGTCGCAACTTATACGAAAAGACGGGAAAAATACGAATAGAATCAACGTCATACATAAAAAGAAAAATCCCATCAATTCCGCTCGAGTTACGATGAAGCAACTGCTTCAGATTTCTATGTATCTCTGTAAAAACGAAGTCTACTCACGCAAGGATTCCACGTAAACACCAGCTTCATTGCAGTACGGATCAATTAAAGATGAGAGTCTCTCTCTCTCTTGTTCTTTTAGCAACAAACTCGAAGCACTGCTACAACCAGACCATCGTATATGTGCATTGATATAGGAGTACATGTGTACCCCCAAACGTGTCGAACGTGCTTGTTTAGCTAGCCTTTAAGCTAGCTACCCCCATCGGTACAGCTTCTTTCTTCCCTGGGGACGTAATAAACGCGAAAACTTGGATGAGTCTTTAAGTCGTTGCGAATGTTCAATGGAGGGAACCAAAAATACGGGTCCGAGAACCTGAATTTTATTTTTATTTTAACATAAACACGTTCAGAGTAAAATAGTTTCCGGAAACTCTCGAGATGCGATGTTCAAAAGTTATACCTTCCCGTAAGCAACTTTTTGAAGTTGCTAAACTCGATGCAGATCAATCACTGATGTCTTTATGAAAGTTAATGTATTTTCTTGAACGCGGGGAATACAAAATATTAGTTGCTAGGAAAAGGTTTTAAAAGGCAAATATCAGGAACACGCTCGAGGTTTAAAAAAGTAATTCGGGCAGCGAATTCGTGTTACAGGACATCGAATTTTCTATTTAGAAAATTGTCCGTTTGTTAGTATGGAATCTCGCCGACAGATGGCGCTGCAAAAAACCAGTAAGTAAGGCGATTACAAGTAATCTTGTGCAGGCTAACCAAACCTATATTTAGTACGGTAGGTATTCTAAATTGATTATAATAACTAATTTTTATTAAATGCTTTTCTGTTTGGATTTTTGTCCTTGGGGGGGCCATAGTTTCTGTACGTCCCATACGTACGAGATTCCGGGATGTCCATATAGAGAGCATGCATTACTTTGTATACCCATGAATTCTTGGGGGGGGGGGGCTCAGCCATCACCTCCTAGAGATAGAAGGCCTCTGCAGTGTTTGCCATAAACGTCATGCAGACTACCTTGCAAGTTTGCCACACAGCATCGTATTTCGTTTCTTCTTATTTTGGCGTCGAATCTTCCTGATTGCCTCACAAAAGCCGCATAGTGATTGGATGTGGGGCATAGAAATCGCCAATTCTGAGCTCGAGAGATCATTTCTTTTCCTCACAACATTGATACTGGCACGAGCAGGGAATTTTTTCCCCTGAATATTCTGAGTGAAAATAAACTACTTACTGACGTCACAGGCAGAGTGCGGAGGCCTTCTATCTCTAGGAGGTGATGGCTCAGCCCTCTTGCAAAGTTTATTGGGAGAGGGCCCCAAGTAAGGCTGAGCCCTCAGGCTCCAGTGCCCCTGGTGTAGATATCATGAACTTCTACCAATCTGTATACAGGGTGTCCAGTAAGTGGTAGTATGGCCTTTATCTCATCAGCTGTCAATGGTAAAGGTATGATTTCACTTTAAAAAATTGAAATTAAAAAATTCAAAAATCCCCCCGTACCGGTTTCGAGAGTGAAAATAAAGTGTGTAACAAAATAAAAAATCTAAATTTCTATACGGTCCCCTTGTGCCCTAACTTCCGGTTAGAGCGTTGTTGCCCTGTCTCTCCTGATGCCAACAAAAAAATCCATATTTCTAAAATTTTCCATTTTCCTATCGCTTCTAGAGAATGGCCTTAGTGGCCTGGTCAATCATATCCTGATGATATGAATTAGTGGCATCTGGTGGGATTCTTAAAATGATGTACAGATGACGTGCGAATATATGTTATAGTTTGTTTGTTTTCATTATATTGTTATAGTTTGTTTGTTTTCATTATTATTATAGTTTGTTTTCATTATCTTATTCTCTGACAGGTTCATTTTCGAGTTCGGCTTCTGTTTTCGAGTCTATTTGATCTATGTAGCATCTGTGTTTCAGTGCCATCTATCTTTCACAAAAGAAATAAAATCTAAGCTGTTGCTGAAAAAAGGGGGAAATTTTTCCGCTTCTCACAGGAAAATGTGTATCTCGAACTATCTGCGCAGTTAAAGGGTTGAGTGGATCTAAAGAAAGACATCACGCAGAATTAAATTCAGCAACTATAGTGACGAATCCATTCCCAGCCTTGTTGAGGAGGGGTAGTTCAGAGCAATGGCGTTGCTATCAGAATGTTCCTCCAGGAATAAATCGAAAACTTCAGTAGTCCGATGAGGCCCTACACTATCTAGCATGAACCAAGATACCTCAGGTGATTCACCCAAGACATTATGATTGAACATTTAAATCCTGTAAAAATCGTTGAAGGATGTTTAAAGCGCCAACTGTTGGTAAGACTTTATACCAGTGGTTCCCAACCACAAGACAATCGAAAATTGAAGAAAATTTTAAGAAGTCGGAGTATATTGAAAAAATTCTTTGTGTGCTGTGTGTTTAAAACAATTTCTATGAATTCGATATGCTTTTTGAAAGTTAAGAACTTAAATTTCCTTGGAGAAATTCTCTGTGTTCCCCTCACATTATAGCCTGTGTGCCCCCACCCTAAAGTTGGTCTTACTTACGCCCTGTCCCCTTTCTGTGACGTATACAGCACAATGACGTGTATACACGTCTCGATAACGGATGCCCATGGTACCGAAAATTTTATCCGCTAACGAGGACTGTCCCTTAATAGATATCAAAATAAATTGAGGCCCGTCGACGCAATTTTAAACATACTGTCCGTTATCGGGAGGTGTCTGCTAAAGGGGAGTATCCGCAAAGGGGGGGATTTACTGTAGTTATTGTTATTCGAAAAAAAGGGCCTCCTACCCACGGGGAGGAAGCCCAAAGACTTTTAACCTGGTCTGAAGCGGGGGTCTTCAAGCTTTGTAACAGTGTGCGGGCCAAAAATAAAGCCTAGTGGCCAATTTTTTTTTTTTAATATCGTGATCCACACGTAGTCCAAAGGGATCAGCATGGTCCATCAGTGGTGTCTAAAACGGGTGGATCCAACAGGGCCACAGTGCTTCGAGTCAAATCGGAAGCCCTCTACATTATTGGAGAATTTTATTTATTCCCGAGGTCAATTTTTTTATTAAATACGAATTTTCATTCGTGAATATTCAAAAATATTTTTCATTCATTCTCAAAGTGCTTTTTTTTTTCATTTTTTTAATATGAATTTGCATAAATTCTTAAATTATTTTCCCACTTAATATGCATTTTTCATTAGTTCTGAGAAATTATTTTTTCCTTAAATATTCATTTTCATATACATCTTGATTTCTCCCACTAAAAAATTGTCCCCCCCCCTTAAAAATCATATTGTTCCCCTGTGGTACGTGGGCCCCACGTTGGGAAACAGGGGTTTATATTAACAATAGAAATTTTTAAATGAATTTCGTGTGTGTGGCTTGTGAACAATATTTCTCTATCAGAAACATTTTTTTTAACACTAAACGTTTTCTGATATATCACCTTTTACACACCTTCAGTCCATTTCAGGACGTTCCATACATACAATACCTTATAAAAAAAAAAGCAAGCAAAACGAATCCCGTTTTAACTAATACCGTTATAGCGAAAAAATCTCGTTTTAGCGAACACTTTTCTAATTCCTCCAGATAAGTTTACATAGGAACAATACTAAAATCTGGAATTTCTCCTTCGTTATAACGAAGTGATTTCTCCAGTCTCTTGGAGTTCGTTATAACGAGATTCAACTGTAGTCTTTAAAAGCCATTGTGATAGAAGTTTTCAATCCGGGAACTTCTCTTTTAATTCACTTTTTCCGTTCTATTCTCTCTTACTTCATTCAACTTTTGAATCCACTTGAAACCCTCTTGGGTCCATATCTCTTGAGACAAGAAAGAACAAGTCGAATTTCCTGTTTTTTTCCATACGTATCCCGAATGAAACAGAGACAATTTCCAGCTCTGAATTTATATGTAAATATGTAAATCAGTAAACACTATTTCTAGAAAATATTGTGAAAAATAATGTACAGGCATGGAAATGCTGAAATATATATGTCGTATTCAAATTTGATGTATCAGTATATTGAGATGTCTCTCGTTTTCCCCGGAGGTACATACATTTATACATATTTTTTTTGCCCTGTTGTCAACTGTATTGAGCGTTTGGAATTCATGCGAATGTCGAATCTGAATCTCGACGTAAAGCTATGAAAATTTCAATCGGATATATACGGGATTGGAATTTTATTATCGGATTTTCCATCCGTATTCTACATGTTTATCGTTTTGCATGCCTTTGATTTCTTATGCCGTTTCTTCATTTTTTTTCAGATATTTTAGCCCTTTTATTGCGATCCGTATATACAGTAAAACCTCGGTAAGTCACCACCTCATGTTATCGAGAAATTATGACGGCTTAAGCGGAGTGCCATCAGATTCAATGTGCAATGTTGTGAAAATCGTATAATTTTAAAGTAATATAGCATTTATTAAAATATGAATCAAAATTAAAATATATTATTAAAATTTATAGATTGCAAAAGAAAAATAATGCAATTGGTTTTTATACCTTTTTTAATCTGTTATTACTTAAATTTTTGTAGTAAAATTTATCAAGGTAATCTTTCACATACTAATTACAAGGTAATCTTTCACATACTAATTACAAGGTAATCTCGAACACAGAGTCCACTTTAGACTTGAAAGGGCCCTTGATAGGAAAAAGCAAACATTAGAAGAATTCAACTTCAGAAAAAATGTCTGACTTTTCAACAAGGATAATTTGTTTAAATTTGAAGCCCTAAATTAGTGAGGCCCATGCACAGAAATCAGGTCTAGCTCGAATAGTCCCCTAACGTTTCAAAAACCTTAGTCAGTAAATGAACTTTCGTTACTTAAACTGTTCTGTTTTGGTAGATAGGCTCTTTTGGTGACTTTTAAGCGTACGGCAATGCTGAGTTACTCTTTTGGTGCCCATTCAGTGATTTTCAGTCGTTCACATGCTTGCACGTTATTTTGGTCGCGCACATGCTTGCGCACGCTCTAAGTCAGAAATAATAGGCATGAGGGTTGGGGGGGGGCGAAGGAGCCGGGTGCTCTTGAGATACTTTCGAGAGAGCCCTCGGTGCGACACCTTCGACGCTCCGCAGCATGGCCCAACTCAGCAGCGTGAATGGCTTGTATCCCTTGCGGAGCAGCCTGGGCCACGTCTGGTTCTTCACACGCTCTAGGTCACCCCTCTTTTGTGCATTCACAAGCTTGCACATGCTCTAGATCAGGGGTGGCCAACAGCTGGCCCGCGGGCAGCATGCGGCCCGTGACAAGGTAACAGTACCGTGAAAAAATTAAATTTGTGATCATTATTTGAACTATCGGTTCCAACGGCAGATTTCTTGATTAACACAAAGACTGCTTACAAACTTCTTATTTCTAGTGACGAAATTTATTTAATAACTAACTAATTAATTCAATTAATAATGGAAGCGGCTTATACACCGAAGTTGCACCATTGATGAGGCCCGAGATGCTATAGCTGACCATTATGTTGGCCCGCGAACAGAAAGAAGTTGGCCACCCCTGCTCTAGGTCACTGTTTTGGTCATTCAAAAACTTGCATACGCTCTGGGTCACTCACTGACCTGGTCCCTCGCTATGTAGGTCATTCCTTTTGGTCATTCACGTGCTTGCTCACGCTCGAAGTCACTCTTTTACTCACTCATGTGTTTGAAAACTCTCAAACTCCCTAGGTCACTTTCTTAGTCACTCACTGACCTAGCCCCTAGTTGTTTGGGCAGAGGTAGAGGTGCATTTATTGAGGGTTTTTTATACACAAATTCTGCCACCCTTCTCCCATTCTACTAATTTTCTTGGCCAATCATTTCTCAAATTTGCCGCCCCTCTGAACTTGCAACACTGGGCTATAGTAGCCCGCTAAGTCCCCCCCCCCCCCGTAAATACGTCATTGTTCGTGATTAGGTACATTCAGAGCAGGGAATCCTTTCCCTTCTTTAAAATAATCGTACCCCCTTGCGCTTGTTTTCTCTGCCATACGCAAAATCTTACCATTGCTTTTTTTTTCCCGGATTTAAATACCCTTGCTGGTCAAAAAAAAGTTGCAATGTGAATTTGAAAGTGCATGCAGGGTAATTCTAAATTCATGGGACAAAATTTAAGAGGTGATATAAGACACCTAAACAAGCATTTTTAGTCATAGAATGTGTAGTCGAATCGCAATAGCAAACACGGCAGAGGGTGTTTTAAATAAAGTGCACAGCAGCATTTCAACAAAAGAAAATACTCCAGGCTGTATCGTCGCAGATACACGTGGTGCCAGCTGTTCGTAAAAAACGATTATTGGTGAATAGCTTTGCTGCGGAAACTTCCGTATCGGACGTACGCGGGCTACTTCGGAATACCAAATTCGAGTTTGAGTGCGTGAAGTTGGACACGAAGAACTCTTGATGCATTGTGCTTCTTTCGTCTTGACTAGTGCTGAAGAGAACAATACCTTAAGTGATCCGTCTCACTGGCCAGCTGGAATTCACATAAGAGAGTTTTTGGAATTTCCAGATTCCAAAGTTAGAGCCTACTGGCCCGACACAGGTTTGTTTATTAAATAAATAAAAATATCGTATTTTTTTTCAGTCGTATTTGCCACGATATGTGCTTTCCACCACTCGAGGGTGCAGGTGGGTTGTAATGAGGTAGGCTCTTCCCCATGGTGCAACCTGGGTGACGGAAAATTTACCACAAGACATTATATCGCTTGTTATTAATCGGCACAGCATAACCTTGGTGGTCCTCACGCGAATAAAAACCAAAAAATAAAAATCTAATGCAAAAATGCAAGCGCACCAATAAAACCCAAACTTTTTTGAACCAAAGTTTGGTTTTTATTCCGTGCGTGGTCCACGCACGGAATAACGAAGTACTGTTGTGTGTTGTGCACTCATTAAAAAAAACCCTCTACCGCCATTATCTGTTGTGATTCGACCACACATTCTATGCAAGACTGACGTCACTCTCCGCTACCATACGAAGGCTATTTTAACAACTGGCTGTTGCGAAGATATATTTTGGAACGAGAGAAAATTCAACTGTGCCCCTGCGGGGAATCGACACTTTCCGGGTGAACGCCCTAGACCACTAAACTACAGAGGCACCGAATCTCTCAATCTTTCCTTGGAGCTCGTGTACACTGAAAGGGACCGTACATGGACGGCCGGACCAGACTCAGGCCAAGCTCACAACTGCTGACCCTGCCACCAGATGGCGACTTATAAAAAGATGACGTCACTCTCTGCTACCATACGAAGGTTTTTTAACAACTGGCTGTTGCGGAGATATACTGTATTTTGGAAAGAGAGAAAATTCAACTGTGTGTGTGCCCCTGCGGGGATAGCTTAAGATTCTTTCCAAGACAGGGAACTAACAAGAAACGGACCAAGAGTTCACGCGGCTTCGTGGCACTGAACCAGAAGGAGCGCTAAATTCTCTCTAACGACGTATTTGAAACTACATGGGGGGGGGGCATGCTTGCCTGGCCGAAAAAGTGTTTAGTTGCGTCTCCGGGTAGCGGTGGTTTAGCCCTGACAACCTTTCTATTGTGGTACCGTGAGGAAAGATATGTCCTCTTAGACTGTGCTCTTTGACGGCTCTCTGTAAAGCGGGTTTATAACAAACGTGCCCAACCTTTTGGAAAGTGAGGGCCGCTTAATTAGTTTGAAAATGTTTCGCGGGCCCCTCAAGTACTCTAGAACTGTGCCGCGAATCTCTCCAACTGTGAATATGCCCCTGATCACTCGAATGATCTGTCAATGTGCTGTGTGCTACTTGAGTGATCTGGAATTACATGGGCGCAACACTAGAGGGGAGCAGGCAGATCTGGTCCCTCCCGAGAGCTGGATCGGAGGCGAAATTTTCGCCCTTTAACCTCCTTTTCAATATAAGAAGGAGGTGCAAAATTGCGTACTTGCCCCGGCTGGCAAAGTATCTAGTTGTGGCCCTGTGGAAATGTATCGTGGGTTGCTCAGGTGATCTGAAAGTGTGCCGCGGTCTACTTGAGTGATGCGGTACGGGCCGCTGAAGTGCTCTGTAAATGTGCCGTGGGTCACTTAAGTCATCAGTAAATGTGCCGCTGATTTCATTAAAAAAAATTAGGTTTGAGATCGTGGGCCACATTTGGCTCGTGGGTCATAGGTTGAGCATATATGGTTTAAAGGTTAAAGAAACAAAAAACAAGAATCGTTACATGCTGGAGCTCTGTCAGCTCCACCCTTGCGGTTCCATGATTTCAGATCGGTGGGTAACCTTCAAGTACCCGGGGCACGCTTACAATTTTTCTCGCTGGTCGGTGGGTGCTATTGCCCGAATTCATTGCCTTTATTCTATTATCATAATATAGTTGTACATAGTTTGATAGTCGTTTTCTGGTGCTAGTATGAATCTGGCGTCGATGTAACTGGAGGATCGGAAAAATGTATTTTAATTCTAGAGGGTCGCGAAGCTGTTCTATACCCAAAAACCCAGTAAGAAAGTTGTTGCCCTGTCTCACCTGATGCCAGCAAAAAAAATTTCACGTTTCTAAGTGCGATATTTGCTGAAATATTTGAATTCAAAAATTGGAGGAAAGTTGGGAAAGAACAACAAAAACTAACGGGCAACGCTTCTTTCCAAACTTTTCTCCGATTTTTGAATTCAGATGTTTCTGTGAATATTGGCGAATTTCTTTTTGTTGGCATCAGGAGTGACAGAGCAACCTTTTTTTAATTGGGTTTTTGGGTACAGGGTGTATATATAAAACGTTAATTTTTTTTTATTTTTTAATAACTATTAACCCCTTGCAACATGAATGACGTAGCTAAAATTCCTGACTTTGTAAATTTATATTCCGCAAGAATGACAAAAAATGCAATCAACTGATTGAGAGCAACTGACCATGTAATTCCATTTATATATTTGGCGCAGCTTGACCTAATTGGTCCTTGCGCCAGTAAAATTCAAATCCAATCCATTTATGTATTTTCTCACATACTTCCAGACTGGTGTGTTTCAAGATGACAACGCCAGAATTCATCGGGCTCTAACAGTGAATCTTGACGACCGCGAGTCATCATTTGCACACACATGGATTGCCATCGCAAATTACTGAATTCAATTGAGTTCGTGTGAGATGTATTGGAGAGAGATTTTTACAGTCGCGCGGATTAAACATCCGCAGCGCTACGCCATTCAGAGCCACGCAAAAACTAGTTTTTGACGGGAAAAAATGAGTCAAAATCACCTGAACCAAACCTGAAAAACCGGTTCTCCGTCGTCTTAGAGTGGCGTAGCGGTGTGGGTGTGGATCCGGCTGTAGAAGTAATTCTATTCTTCCTTCATACACAAAGAAACATGGAGAATTGTTGATGAAATTATAGTTTAAGGGGCACAAGGGACGTTCAAAATGAAGATTATATTTCTTTAATGTTTTCAAATTAGAGAGAAAGAGAGAAATAATGTGTTTTTTTTAATTATTGTAAACACACACACAATGAATGCATTTTAGTGAATCTAATCTCAAATTATTTTGAAAGTTTTTATGTTTAATGAATAATTAATTCAAAACTGTTATATTTGTCCGCTGCGTTTGCTACGAACGACAATTTTTTTTTTTTGGTTTTTTTAACAATTACTTCATATTTCTAGCAGTAAATATTAATGGATTTAAAAATGGAGATGCTTAGTTATCTCAAATAGGTCATAAGAAACAAGTGTGTAAAATTTTGAGTAGGCCTAATCGAATGAAATTTGAATATTAGTTTGTGACGGGAAAAAAAAAACACGGAGAAAATTAGAAATGGAGATAATACGATATTTCCCGTAGACAACCATGATTTCTTAATTATAAAAATCGCAGTAGAGAAATGACTAACAAACAGATTTTAATGTGATTTGTTGAAAAATATTTTACTCACGTTTCACTATTTTCTTGTTTTGCGTGTAATAAAAAAGATTTCGTCATTTTCATGATTTGAACGTCCCGTATCTCACCCTAAAATAAGAAGACTGTGTCTACGGCCGGGATCACACTACAAAAGTTTCATAAAAGATATTTTACAAAACTTGAAGGAAAAAAAAACCAAAAAACAACCAATGAGCCTATTGGTTACATTCGAGCGAATGTAACCGATACGCTTATTGGTTGCCTTTTCAAATTTTGTCAAAGATCCTTTTATTAAACTTTTATAGTGTAATCCCGTCCTAAGCTCATTGAAACGATCTTAAAACGTTTTGTAATCGTAGCTAAAGACGATCGAACGAAATATTGAATAGTGCAACTTTTTTAGCCAAGCAAAATGCACGAGGGCAACGGACTGAAAGTATAGTATTTGGAAAGAACTTATCAATAGAGAATAGAATGGAATTTTTTAATTAATTAATTAGCTTGATGAGAATCCATTTTCGAATTCTTTTTGTTTCCCTGTAAAGCGTCTTGAGCATACAATGCCTTTGTTTTCATCGTATGAGCACTATCCTGCCAAGTTTTATTGAAAAACTCGGACAAAATGGGGGAAATAGTTTCCGTAACTGTCTCTGCATGTCAAACAAATAGACAAATTCTTTTCTATTACTTTCTATTCGGTTGGAGATAGGTTTTTGTTATTTGTTTTATACGTCTCTTTATTGTTTCCTGTTATGTCAAACTTAAAAACATCAAACTTAGAGCAATAAGTTTTTATACAAGATAATCTATTTTTGTGTATTATTCAATACATCGTTCAGAGCCCTTCACAAACGTTTTGACACTATACAGGGATTTTCACAAAAACTGTACTAAAAATAATAATTTCTACTGCTGATTCTAAAATTAGAGTAAATTATGAAAAATGTGATCAGAGGATAGAGCCAAATATATATAGCTGTGATAGTTTCACCTCCTTGAAACAATAATTGGGGGAAATTGGAATTTTTATACTGCCACAAAAATAACGTTTGATTATTTATATGACTTTGATAATATTCTTCTCATCTCTGATTTGGTTATACAGTCGAATCCCGTTATAACGGACTCCAAGAGACCGGAGAAATCGCTTTGTAATAAAGAAATTTCATTATAAAAGAATTCCAGATTTTTACATTACTCCTACGTAATATTATCTGAGGATTAGAAAAGTTTTCGTTAAAACGAGATTATCGCTATAACGGTATTCGTTAAAACGAGATTATCGCTATAACGGTATTCGTTAAAACGGGAATCGACTGTATTATAGTTCAGATAAAAAAGGAGTAACCAAAAACTTCAATCATCGATGTCTCGACGAATTTTTACTCAAATGTCATGAAATGAATTTTTTTTCAGTGCAATAAAGAGAGCAGCAAATTTTATTTATTGGCTATTTTTTGAGTGAGGGTCGTATAAAAATTTTCATTTTCATATTTTCTTCAATTATTGTTTTGCAGAAGTGAAACCATCACAGCTGAATTTAGATTTTTCTTACATATGATTTTTTTTATATTTTACTCCAATTTTAGAATCAACCGTGGAATTTTCATTTCTTTCGGACACTCTTCATGAAACACCCTGTATTTAAATCTCCATTTCCAGAGTAATGGGGGAAGCAAAATGGATTTATTATTTTTTCGAAACCTTACGTTTTCATTAGTTCTAAAAGCACCTGAGATTTCAGCACAGATTAATGATGAAATTTTTGTTTTCACACCTGTGAAAACTTGAATTCCCAAACGAACCATTCGAGTTACGTCAAACGTATTAAGAAATTTCATTGGATAAGAAGTTTCCATTTCGGAATCTGCGCCGTGGCTTTTATATTGTGTAGGCACATCACCTAAAGATATCGACTTGGTATGCTGTCCAATAAACCACCTGAAAGAACGAGAGAGAGAGTGAGACACACACACACACGAGTAACGTGGGATGACTTAATTTGTTGAGCCGTGTTGTTCCCGAGGGCCTCAATGAACTAAAATTCTTCATCTTCTCTCTCCAGGATAGCAAACAATGACCTTCTAAAGTTGTGATGTTGATGTGTCTGTGTGTATGGATAGCTCAAGGCGATTCTTCATCAGACCCTCGGCGCTTTTCCGAACACAAAAGTCTTTTGTTTCCTTTCATACAGGAGCACTTTAGCTGAGGAGTGCAATTTTCACAAGAAAGCACTCACCATTTTAGTAAGCAATTTGCATTACAGGCGTAACCAATTCATTCTAAACGTGAGACGAATATTAATGAGACTAACACGGAGCAAAGGGTTCAATGTATTCTGGAGAGACAGTCTGTACAGTCTTTGGTGTCGGCAAGATAAGCCATAAAAATTAATTGCCGTTCTAAATGTATTTCTACCACCGAAAAATTATGTCTCCACTGTTTGAAGATTTCTTTTTGAAGGTAATTTAAAAATGTTTTGTTGATGGAAAGAACGTTTTTCTCTCCATTTCGTAGCCATATATAAGATGAATAAGCTGTTGTGTATATGTGTAACTTAGTTCAAATAATTTGGGAGTCATTAGCTTTGAGTTTCTCTGAAGGTTAATTAAATATGGTGATTCGAAACGCTATCGGCAGGCTAAAAAGTTCGTCTTTATGGGATGAGTTTGTTAGATATATTGAATTATTTCTTGTCTACTTTTATTGATGTGTTTCAGAGTTGAAATATTCATTGTGTTCATTAATGCGTGAACGCTTACGTCACGCAAATTCGGTTACGCCATCGCCAACGTCAGGACTCGCATCATTATAATTACCTCATCAACGCGATCTCCTGCAGCCTAGCATAGCTGGTAGCGTAAAATACAAGGGTAAACTTTCCTCTGGCGCTGCTCATTAACATCTTGACTGTTTTCGGCGGGGTAATGTTATGCCAGACATTAGTGCTGGAGTCAGGAGTCGAGTTATCCCTGTATTTTCAAATCGACTTCATTTCCACGTACAATGAGAATTTTCGCACCAGATGTAGATGAAAAGAGTTCAGAAGTTATAATTCCACTGGACCATGGCTCTTCTTGTCTGGACGTTAGCCCTTTCTGTAACCTCAAAGTACCACCAACTTTTTAACCCCTGTAACGTCTCTTACATACGTTGTCGAGTGTTGGTATTTTGAATTAAAAAGGCTGTAAAACTACTTTACGGTTACAAGATGACAGCACAAGTGTGGGGACGATGAGTCTTTTAAATATGTTAATTTATACAATTCAGTTAGTACAGTAAAACACTGCTTTTAGAAAATGTTCCCTAACAAATGTATAAAAAAAATTATGGCTTTCTTTGTGGGAAAAATAAAAAAATATTCATGTATATATTACTCAACATTATTCGACATAAATTGGTTTTTTTTTCTTATTCTTAAGGGTATAGTGCTGACGAAACTTTCAAGTACAAGGTTGTTAAAAACCACGCCCGAGTTGTACAGTGGTAAGGTGCTCGTCGCCCACAGCGATGGTTGCCGTCAAGGTCCACGGCTTCAAATTCGGGGAAGACCCTTGTTCTCTAGACCAGTGGTTCTCAACCTGGGGCCATATGGCCTCCCTTGCGGTCCTGGGATATTCTAGGGGGGTCCACGGGAGAAAATCAGAAGAAAGGTGATCTACGACAGGTGGTGAAGGGAGTCATAGAGAGCTGTGAAGAGAAAAAAGCTTTAAAAGTCAAACATGGTTGAAAAAAATATTACTACTTTCAAAATTCATCAGATCCGTTCACAGAACCAGGGTCATCTTAACCCTTGGGTCTATGTGGGCATGACCCGGGTCTTCATGTCTATAATGGAAGGAGGGGGACACACTGCACTATATGGGATCTGGTACTATGATTTTCATATGTAAGCTGTTACTTCCAGCTAAGTATGGAGGGAGAGATGATAATCCCCCATTTTTGAGTCCGTGCCTAGCTAGGATTCCAGAGATTGATATGGTTTATTAAAATTTCATTCATAATAAAAAGATAGAAACTATCTCAATCTTTGATGAGGATAGAGGAGGTCCCTGGATAGGACAGGGGGGACCACGACAAAAAAATTTGATTCATAGGGGGCCATGAGCTGAAAAAGGTTAAGAAACACTGCTCTAGACGATGGCATCATCGAGATCAAAGGGCTTTTTTATGATTGATAATGGAAATATAATTAGTCTGGAATCTCCAAACGAGTATTAGATTCTTGCAGTCCTTCCAAACTTAACGAAAAACTAGCGATATTGTTATCAACTCAAAATTCGAGTCTCGAATCCTGCAAAAGGTTCTTCAAAATAACGGAATCGCGGAAGTTTAGTGGCATCTCTCGGGTGAATAGAAAGATTAATTTCGTGTACTTATTATATCGATTAATTAGGTTTTTTTTATGGTATCAATTACATTTTCTACTGGAATTTCAACCATCGTCCAAAAATCTGTCAGTAATGGTGTAATACAAATACAAAGGCCACAACAGGCAAAATGTCCAACGATGAGGCTAAAGAAAGATGCCCATAAAAACCACACCGACCAGTGGAAGGAGCAAAAACATCTTCAGCAGTCCACTCAGTTTGACAGTCTATCCCCGAAAGCTGATTGCCAGGTTGAAAGTGTTCAGAATAATCGGGGACATAGACACGTCATTTACGACGTCGACGTCCACGAGATTGACCTCGTCTTCCTTTCATAATCGGGCATAAAAGTGGTTTTTTTTTCATCATGGCCCCCCCCCCCACATTCTGGAGCACAAGGCCCCTAGGCTGAGACTTTTGGTGGACCCGCAGGCCAGGCTTTTCACGGGCCCCTTCTATAGCTAATTTGTAGCATAAAAAACTAAAAAAAATGGTGAGAATCGTCCCGGGCCCTATCAGCCCCACCCTTGTGGGGACCCATGGTTTTCATCGACAGCATTCAGAGTATCATCTAAAGAAAAAAAGAGAGAGAGAGAGTTACTTGAAAATCGGGTGGAAAAAAAGAGAGAGAAGAAATGCTCAGACACTCACGGGAAAAAAACAATTTTCATACTTATTATCAACAATTTTCATACTTATTATCAACAATTTTCATACTTATTATCAACAATTTTCATACTTATTATCAACAATTTTCATACTTATTATCAACAATTTTCATACAATTTTCATAACTATTATCAACAATTTTCATACAATTTTCATACTTCTTATCAACAATTTTCATACAATTTTCATACTTATTATCAACAATTTTCATATAAATTTTGAAAACTGTATTTTTTTTTTAATCCGGGAGGGTTGCTCTTGAACCCCTGTCACTGAAACTAATACTCATGAAACGGTGCAAAATAGCAAGTAAGAATTAAAAAAAAAGAATAATGATCTAAAAATGCTTCAAATGGAGGGCATAATCAAAAAGGAGGGCAAGTTCTCTTAACCAAAAAGATTTGTGGTGAATCCAGTGGAAATAAATATCCAAACATCTTATCTTGGTCATCATAGATAGTTTCATTGTAAATTTCGTCCGAAGAAGAGTCGCTTTGATTTTGCATAATGAATTCATCATCGTTCTGGATTTTGCTCTCTTCTGTATCTTCCTCTACATCAGAGACGCCTTCGGATATATTATTGCGAGTTTCAAGGATTCGTTGGCATTCGATTTCCCGACAATTGGCCATGATTTTCCACAAAGAAATTGAGGCTCCGAAAAATGTTCGCACTACGAATGAGTTGAACGTGGGGGTCCCAAGTCGAAACACAGCGATTAGCGTGGAAGAACTCTAATCGCGTGGAAGAATATTGAAGGAGGTCCTGTGCATGGCGCCCACAAGGGTGGGGCTGACAGGGCCTAGATGATTCTCATCATTTTTTGTTTGTTATGAAAGTCTGGTCTGCGAGTCCGTATAAGATCCCAGCCTAGGGGACCTGCTTCAGAATGTAGGGGCCATGGTCCCCTGAAGTATAAACTAAAAATAGATTTTATCAGTGAGTATACCCCTTTCCTCTATTTATATTCCTCTTTTGAGACGGGTGTCTTTAGCTTCAAACATGGGTGAGAATGCATGCAAAATATCCCATAGCGTTGTGCCGAAACATCTGACAACTGAATAAGTTTCCTTGAGTTTAAAAAGTGGGCGAGATTGGAAGAGCGCTACTATATTATATATTTTTAGTAAACTTATATTAAAGTTTTGAAAAACCATACATTGTGAAGTATCACTTTGGTTCCCCCCCCCCCTCCAAATGAATTTCTGGCTACGGGCCGGCCTGATTGGGAGGGTCGTTATTATAAGTAGAACATATATGATAGTCGCGTTCTGGGAACACATTTGGGACTTATCCTACCGGTTGTTGTAATAGAATGGTCGCTATAACGTGGGAGTTGTTATAACGAGCGCGTCGACTGTATATCCGAAAACAAACATCGTTTCTCCTCTGAATATTCCGAGGAATACATTCATCTTTTTTTTTGTGACTCGAAAATTTTCACGGTGACTCACGTAGTGTTTTCCTTTGGAAGCAAACAATGCATTTTCGCACGACCTTTTAAAATTAATTCAACTCAATTCGAGATCAACTCGTTATTAAGTATGGTAGTATATTAATAGTATTACTCAATGACAGGGGCGTCGGAAGTATTTCGAACCTGTGGGTGCTCGTCTTGAGTTCTATGCAGGAAATTTCGATTTCTGAATCAATTCTGTGGGTGCTCGGACCTGTTTTACAAACTTCCGTGGGTGCTCGAGCACCCACAGCACCCCCGGCTCCGACGCCACTGCTCAATGTTATATAATTATATTATCAATCATATCTCTCTCAAAGAATTTTTCGATTGTTTTTTACGTTTACTCTCTCTCTCTCTCTCTCTCTCTCTTAGCATAATTTCATGTGAATTTTTTTCTTATAATATTTGAGCTGAAAGTGGAAACTCGTTGCAATCTAGCGAGATTTCTGATGTACTCATAAAACAAATCCAATGAGATTCATTGAGAATTATATGTAAAAGAAAATATAATCAATTGCAATGATTTTTTGCCCTATTGATGCTTGCCAGTTTTTAGTCAAGAAAGGAATGAGAATCCGGTGTTTGAAACTATGCGAAATTCCATTTCCTTAAAATATGGACCTAAATAATATCGTAAGAACATTCTTGATTTGGACGATAAATAACAGACAGCAGAAGCCTGACTTAGGCCGGTATTACACTATAAAAGTTTGGTGAAAGTCCTTTTATAAAACTTGAAAAATGCAGCCGATATGGTCACCGGTTGCATTTTCTAGGATGTAACCAATAAGGTTATTGGTTAGATTTATCAAGTTTTATACAAGGGATTTTATCAAACTTTTATGGTGTAATCCCGGCCTTAGACACTAGGAGGTCCTTGCTGAGGACCTCCTCGTGCCTAAGTCAGGAATTAGGGCCTCTGTGAGTCCAAATATTTTGGTTACCTAGTGCAGTGGTTCTCAACCGGGGGCCATATGGACCCCTTATGGTCCTGGGATACTTTAGGGGAGACATGGAAGAAAAAAAAAGTGGACGGGGAGACATGAAAGGTGGTTTAAAGGGCCTCGGAGAGCTGTAAAAAAATAGATTCGGATGCAAAGAAATCGGACTTTTAAGTGAAATATCGTGGGAAAAATTAAGTATGTGGCTATTTTCAGAATCTGGTGGAATTGCCCAAAGAACCAGGGTTCCCTTTTAAGCACGGCCCCACCCTGGTATGACCCTGGGATCTTTATGTGCATGCCGCTGTGGTGGTCGGCTGAAGTTGGTTTTCTGTGGTTCCCAACTTCAAGGCGCAAATGCGAGCCGATCTCCCCGTTAAAAAGTCTCGCCACAGAGAGCAACAGTCTTACAACGATAAATCATTCAATCATAACACTTCACTCAGGGTTAGAAAAACTGGTGGCAGATGGCAGCACTACACATAACAAGCATTACAGGAAACAAAAAAAACTTCACGTCAGGTTTCACTACACGCACACGCACATTCCCGCATGTACCGATTCGTTGGGGGTTGTGGGCGGGGTGTAGCAGTAGTAGGTAGGGCCTCCAAAAAATGGCTCGGGGATCCATGATGTTCTTAAGTCAGCCACCTCGTTGGGCAATTTGCCTGTTGTGGCGTTGTATTTGTACATGATTCTCCAGAGCTTACATGATGAGATCTGGTACTATGACTGAAATTTCGAGAGTAAGCATGAAAATTTGTTGTGCTTGTTACTTCCACCTAAGTATGGGGCCCTCAGAACATCATTGGAGGGCCCCCACAATGTCAATATGGCCTGCATAGAACCTCCACAACAGGGAAGCTCAATGGTAAAAAAAAATCAACATTTATGAAATTTAGTATTATCATTTTAGTATAGGCATTATCCATAAAAGTAGAGTTGCTATTTACAGAGGCATATTTACAGAAAAATGAGGGGAATAAGAGGGTAATAACCCAGGGGGTGTCGAGTTCAGAGGGAATGGGTAATCAAAAAAATTAGACCAGAATAGGAACAGGGCGGTGATACCACAAATTCGCCTTTGCTTCTGGATAAGGGTGGATGAGGTGAGGGAGGGGGGGGGGGTCTCTGTATAAAGACGGGGTGCCACGGGAAGGAAATATGGTCCAAAGGGGGGCCATGGGCGGAGAAACGGTTAAGAAACACTGATCTAGTGAATAATGCCTGGATAATGTTTTAGATAGGAAATTTAGCAAAATAAACTATTGCTTCAGTTCGAATTGGTTTCAGAATTGACTTAGATAACACACCAAAAAGGAAAATGAATGTCTCACGAGCGGCTTGATTGAAAAAATTTCAGTAACTAATTTATTTTAACGCTTAAATTTTGATTTTTTTTTTCACAAACATTATTGCTGAACATTTGGGTTCGAAGCATCTATAAGTGTTATTGCTAATCGAAATGAATTATTATGTATCACATTTTATTAAATGACCAATTTTGCATATATGGGAAAAGTAGTCCGCGGTCAGAATGCCCACGTGAATGAATACTCTTGGTTGTGACGCACGGACCACGGCGTCTGACTTGAAGTGACGCATTTTTCATCCAATGTGCTTAAAATTTGGTAACCAACCCAAGTGGGATGTCCGGTCGGCGTTGATAGTGTTGAATACTCATCCTTTGAAGACGGCACCCATAGTGTGTCGAAACGCTTCAGGAATATTTTCTTTCATCCTTATTTTTTTTTGCCTTTCTCGTTGGTTCCTTCTTTGATTTACCAGGGATAAGATTATAACTATTCTAAATTGTCAACGTATTTAATTGCAAACGTACAAGATTGGTAAAAATTCAATCGACAATCCAAAGGCAACACTATAATATTTTTTTGGCAGTATTCTGGGGATAAACAAAAAAAATAGCTGGAACTCGTTCGCCATCGGAATCGATATCCGATAAGGGGCCGTTCAAGTATTACGTCGTCATCGATGGGAGGGGTTTTCCGATTTGCTGACTTTTGATGACAAGGGGGGAGGGTTTGGATAATGCTTACGTCATCAACCACCCTTTATGAAAATATGAGTTAGGATTCAGAGGGGCAGAGCTGATGACGAAATTTTGCTGATAAGGGGGGGGAGGGGGTCAGCGTTTTGCTGACGAGGGGGGGGGTCAAAAATGGCTAAAAATTTGCTTACGTAATACTTGAACGGCCCCTAATGGGAAAAAGTCAATAAAGCAACAACAGATTGCCAGGTAAATTTGGTTGCCGACCCATGCTTCATAGTGATTGCGTATCCTACAAGCGTATTACAACAACACTAATTCTAATTGGATAGTCATGTGCTCATATCTCTCAGTCGGCCACTATGAGATCGAAATCACCGAGTAGTTTACATCAATTACATTTTTTCTTTTAATATTTCAAATTGAACCAGGTGCAAGTGACTGTTTGAACGAACTAATGAGTAATGAGGATTGTGTGACTGAATTTCGTAATTAATGAAAGTTTATGCATTCACCGGAACTCAACTCATCAACACTTTACTTTATGATCCATGTGAAAGTAGAATGCTCAAGTCCGTCGGTGAGAATAAATAATTTCGTGTAATATTGTCTGAGGCTTTCACGGTCAATGACAGTAGATGTACGAAGCCTTTCTCGTTTGCCGCGGACACTTACGTCCAAATAACCTCAGATGATGCCTGCCTCAGATGTGGGCGAAACGTCAGGAAGAAAATCTCCTAGACCATGGCCTAATAACCCGGAAACCGTTTGCAAGTAAATTTCGTGTAAAATAAAATTTCAGGGTATGGATTCCCATAAGTGGATAAGATATGTTAAATGTAATTTAAATTGTTTCAGGAATGTGTGAGGCGCAGTTGACAATAGGACGGGAGGGCGATTATAAAAGAATATAAAAATAACAATTTTCAATATATATTTTTCAGTCTTTAACAATATCATATTTGCAAGAAAAATTGACAGAAATAGCATTAGAAGAGGCTCTGAACTTCAAATTTGAAGATGGCTATTAATTGTTCTGATTGGAAAAGCAAATACTGTAAGTGAACTTTATGGGATATACGGTGGAACCTCCCATGACGGACACTCCCCGTTAGCGGACACCTCCCGTTACCCGACACTCTTTGAATTACGTCAATGGGACTCCGGACATGCGATTGATTATTTTACTATCCATTAACGGACATTCCTTGTTAGCGGAGAAAAATTTCGGTCCCGTGAGTGTCCGTTATTGAGAGGTTCTAATGTAGTATAGAATTTTTCAGATGTGTTACTGCATTGAAACGTCTCTCATCTTTTCACAGAAATTGAAATCAATTACAAATATTCAATAGAAGAGATTTGCAGATGCCGCTTCGTAAGATAGTCCGTCATTAACAAATAATGACAGCAACATTCGATTCGGTGCACTTTTCCCATTAGGACTGCTATTTGTAGTTGTCGGTTTCTTTTGAATTTTCATTCTTAATAAATTTTTTTTAAGTGTGAAGTGAATATTAAGTTGGCGGCAATCAATGTAAATATGTGCTTATGGTTTTTTCTAATTTTATAATTATAAAAATATAATTTACAAACTTAATATTCGTATGTTTTAATGAAGTGTTTACTGTAATCTTATGAGGTTTTTTTTTTTTCAATTTTTAACGCTTTTTATACTACCCTGTTGCAAGAAAACATATTGATGCAAAAAATACAAAATCACTGAAGAAAATCAAATAATCAAACAAAAAATCAAAATCACTGCATCTTTCAATTTTTTTATGTCAATTTTTAACAATTAACGGCAATTAAAAAAAGATTATAAATTTTTCTGCATTTATCAGACTTTTCAACTTCATTTATAGGAAAAAGTAGTAAAAGTGGTAAATGTATAAAACAGTAAAATATAGGAACCAATTGCGACAGAAGTCAAACGTCGTATAAATTTGAATGTCGTATAAAAGTGCTACCGTATATCGTACCTCCCCAATAGTGGACACTCCCCGTTAGCGGACAAAACTTTTGGTCCCATGGGTGTCCC
Organism: Pholcus phalangioides; assembly: GCF_987345545.1. Classification (NCBI taxonomy): domain Eukaryota; kingdom Metazoa; phylum Arthropoda; class Arachnida; order Araneae; family Pholcidae; genus Pholcus; species Pholcus phalangioides. The sequence continues at coordinate 29,456,265 of NW_028301610.1, read as the reverse complement.
TTATCGAGAAGTTCTACTATATTTTCGTTGTTGCTTGCTCAACATAAATTAACATTTTTATGCACGAACCAGTTCCCAATGAATATGTTTTTAAGAAACACTCGTTCTGCTTCACATTTCTTAACACAGAGCCATTGTTCATAGGTGGTTCAATATAGGCTGTATGACCCTAAATGTGTTTGTAGGATTGTTTGAGAAAATTTGAGAAGTTTTCAAACTGGAACATGTGAGCCACCTCTGCACTACTTATGCAAGTGACTTTTTGCCAGTAAACCGAGCTTCAGGATCGTTTATTACAAGTAGAGGCACTTCATAAAGGTTAGCAAAACCAAAATCTTGTACAGCCAGCTTCAGTGTGTAACCAGATTCTGGTTTCAAATCTCCAAGTTTATCTTTTTCAGTCCAGATTGCACGTTTCGTCGAACAAACCATTTGGATATCCATCCGATCAGCTCTGGCGACATCAAAACATTTGTAATCCAGTTCCGGAACACACTTGGCAAGGACGGAGTGGTATGAGCACGTGTATAATAAGTCAATTTTCGTTAGAACTTCGCGTACCGAACTATCATACATAGCTGCGATTTTGATCTTCGGTGTAGATAGCCAGTGTTTGGACCTCTTTTCAGTAACAGGGGGCCCTCCTGCAGCAGCGCCTTCGGGTGCACACGCAGAAGGCAACAAATTTTCTACCGGTTCTATTATTTTGAATTTCAGCTTTAGTGTTTGTGCATAGATAACATCATTTCGGGGATCCCTGACGTGGATAGCAATTGATCTCGGGTTATCGACGGATCGCTGTGTTGGGATTTCAGGGTCGATGACAGCGTATTCTATATTCAGAATGAGTTCATCGCATTCATTTGTTTGCAGAATCGTTCCATCCAGATTACCGTCAATGAACCAAAGTAAGTTATGGAAGCTTTTCTGATAAAAACGAAATGATTCCGCAAAGTCATTGAATTCACTTTCAAGAACACCGTATAAGCCTCTGATTGTGGGCTCGCTGAGAGGTGTACGAGTAGCTGAAACCTTGGAAGTAAAAAAATACAAATATTCAATACTACGATGTTTCAAAAGTGGCTTCAGTGAGAATCCTTTAACGGCTTTGACGCAAATTGCAGCCAGTAATGCTGATGATATATAGTTGTACTTGACCTCTATGATACCGGTCTCTTCTGGTGATCTCTTGATTGGCCCTACATAATTTATCTTTCCGAACCGTTCTAGCTGAGTTAACAACTTTGCATCTAGTTCCACTCTTCCTGTTATAATGACACTCTTACTGGTACCTGGCGCAAACACGTCAGCAGCGTTGTTTTCGTTTACTAAAAAGCAGGCTTGCAATTTTTCACCTTGGAACTCTATAGTATTTATGGCATAGATAGCGGTTTTAGCAATAAATCTGTTGTAGAAGATAGCTATGGCAACGTTTTCCAGTAATTCATGATCTATTGCTAACATGCGATAGAACTGTATAGGTCCGAATCTTCTCAATATTTTAGACAATGTCATCTGGGATTCCAAATTTTGGAAGTTCTTTACTATGACTACATTCTCCAATGGATTCAGTATATCTTTCCCTCTGTTTACTGAAGTTATCTCGTCATCTGAAATGAAATGGAAACTTATGTTATAAAAAAAATTATAATAGCCTTCGGCACATAGTAAGATGTAATGTGTTGGGAGAGGGGTAAAATGCGTTTTTATTCCGATCCTACCACCAAAAAAACTAAATTAGCATCAAATGAGTCTAAGGTTTAGCGAGGATGCGTGAAGATAACGGAAAATAAGGAGTTGCACAAAAAATAGCCCAGTGCTTTGAAACACGTGGCATTCTGAGTGGAACATTTTATTGCACTTTTGGAATTAGGAAGAAGCGAACTTGGATTCTTCTGTTTCAATTCCTGATTTTGATATAGATGTCTTTGCATAGCTATGAAGTAAAAATCTTCAAACTGAAAATCTTGATCAATTACTCCAAAGAACTTTTAGAACTGTCCTAGTCTGACTAAATTAACCATAAAATGTAATGAATTTTTTTTTTATTTCGTTGATTGTGTTTTTTTAATTTAAAATGTTGTATTTATACTGTTGTAATACGTGTTCTGAGCTATTAGTTATACATATACAGTCGAATCCCGTTTTCGCGAGAAACTCGTTTCAACAAACACTTTTCAAATCCCTCAGATAAGTTTACATAGGAACAATGCAAAAACCTGGAATTCCTTTATAACGAAATTTCGCTATAACGAAGTGATTTCACCGGTCTCTTGGAGTTCGTTATAATGGGATTCGACTGTAGTTATATATATATATATAATATATAGTTATTTTTCCTCCGATAATCAATCGAATCACATCAATTAGTAAATGTAAACCTCTATGGTCCCACGTATATTTCAATATACGGGGAAAAAATCTATTTTAACAATTTCTTTCCTTAATTAATTAATTTATTTATTTTGGAATTTTAGAGAAAGTACCTACTGCTTTTAGTATCGTTTCAGTATAAAAAATACGGCTATATAATTACAACACTTATTTTTATCTAGAAAGAGTTGATTTCTTGTTGGTGTCATTCTTTGAGAGCTGATGACATTTTACGTATTCAAAGATTTATTAAATCACACCAAATTGAGAGTGAATAGGAAATGAAATCCAAGGAAAGAACTATTTAACTTTGCTAAGAAAAATTTTATCAGTTTATAGGTAACAGTAAATTATATAAAGGCAAGCTTTTACCTTTAATTTACCATCATAGTTTTACCCTTACTTGATCATTTTTTATTTTACCCTTAATTAACTATTATACACTGCTCAAAACAATTAGGGGAGCAAGCGAAAAAGTGAAGAAAACCGTGCGAGACAGCCACGTATACAATGGATAGTACACGCGTATCAATGCGCAATACAGAAAAAAGACGTAAAAAAATTTGGAATTTATCTTTAATTCTTTGAAAATATGGAAAAAAACATGAAAAGATTATTTAGGGCAACAATTTGGTTACATGTAAACGATAAAAAAAAGTACTGTTTAGACATGATGCATGAGTTTTAATAGGGCGTGTCGTCTCCTCGAACAGCTTAGACTGCTGCACACCTGTTTGCCATGGATGAGATGAGGTTATCGATCAGACTTTGGGGAATACTGTTCCACTCCTCAAGAAGTGCAATCTGCAAGTCTCGGACAGTAACAGGCGGCCTTGGTCGCGCAGCAATGCGTCGTCCGAGCATGTCGATTGGATTCAGGTCAGGAGAGCACGCTGGCCATTCCATACGCTGTATTGTTTCAGCTTCAAGCATGTTCTCCACCGGACGAGCTCTATGCGGTAGGGCATTATCATCCTGGAAAACAAAGGAATCTCCAATGGCTCCAGCGTAAGGGATGACATGAGGTCGCAGTATCTCGTCTGCATACCTTCGGGCCGTCAAAGTGCCATTCCGAATGATATGCAGGTCCGTACGTCCACCTATGCCGATTCCACCCCATACCATCCAACCAGCTCGTATGTATTGTGACCTTTCACGAACGAATGCGGGGTTATTTCGAGTGCCCCTGTCCCTCCATACCAGAACACGTCGGGTGTCACACTCCAGACTGAATCGGGACTCGTCTGTAAACAGCACTTGGCTCCAATCATGTTGCTCCCAATCTCGATGTTCAGCAGCCCATCTTCTTCGGGCCGCACGGTGGCGTGGGGTCAACGGAATGCAGACCATTGGTCTACGTGCATAGAGCCCTCCCTCATGAAGCCGATTACGTACTGTTTGGCTGGACACCCTTCGTCCTGTTGCCAAGAGCAACCGTCTTTGCAGCTGTGTTATGTTGAATTGTCAAAATTCATCATAACATTACATTAACTTAATCTTAAAATAGTTTTAATTGTAGAGAAAAGAAAAGATTATTATATTGAATAGATTTTGCCTTATGTTGTATTTGTACAGTGGAATCTTACATAATTAATCATTTGATTATACCGATATTTAATTGTATATATTATGGCACATATAATAATAATAATAGTGGAAAGCAAAATCTATTCTATAGAAAGTTTAGGCCTTAAGATACAGTTGTACACGGTACTGCTGCCTTGGGGCCCCAGATGAGAAACACGGGTCGAATTACAAAGGGTTGTAAGAGAGTGAAAGAGATGGTCATCGAGCCATATAAGGTAATGTTTGTTTTTCAGGGGGTGTGATTAAGGGTCCTTGGCGAGAAGAATTTCTCCGAAGGTCTTAACGGTCCCCTTAAGTTTTCCCCTTTTTTCTGTTGTACCTCATTCCCCCTCTCTCTCCCTTCTTCGCCAACGGTAAATTAAAACGCCGAATAATTCCCTTCAGGACCTGTACTCAGTACAATTTCATATAGTTTTGGATCGCCAAGGGACCTTTTTAACATACCCTCTGGGAAAATTCGCTCGCAGTCTCGGGAGATAATTTTTCAACGCTACTGTCTGACGAGAGTTTTTGCTCTCGCTTGTAATTGAAGCTTGCGCGAGTTATATATATGTTCGCTCGCTGGTGATTTGATTTTACTATGTGCCTCGTTGAAAATAATTACGCTACTCGAAATGTAGCCTTCACGCTCCTGTGTTCTCGAGTAAATCACGTGCATCTACCACTATTTGATAAATAACGATTGCACGAAAGAGCAGAAATCATATGGATGGAGGGTCTGGATCAATGGTCATTCCAGCAATCACTATGAGGACGGCTTCGCCTTCCAAAGGGCCGATAGTAGCCAGCTAGCGATAGTAACCAGTCGGTGAGTGCCCCTACCAACCTGTTCCTGAGAGGTGCTCTTAACAACAGGAGTGCTCCTACGAACCTGCTCCTGAAAGGTGTTCCTAACAACAGGAAGGATTCCTAGCCGCCAGTGACCTGCAGAATATGCGGGAAAATAAATTCCGTCTTCATTATGGACAAACCTCCATGTTCACCTTTTCGAGCGTCAACCGTAGTTTGCATAAATAGACAGAACGATAATATGTAAGTTTTTTTTTATTTAAATCCTTGTAAAGCGATGTTTTTTTGTTTTTTTTTGTCTCGGAAAATCTAACCTTCATTTGGTAGATGTTTGCATTTATCTGTATAACCTTTAATTGTTAAAAGGTAGCTACCTACACCATTGTTTTCTATTGTTAAAAATTAAATATCTTCTTTTCCTTAAAATTTGACTCTGATTTACTTGCTCATGAAAGTGTTGTGTTGTTTTCTTTCATCTTATGGATTGCTAAACCCCTTGTCTTGATCCTGCAATATTTATTCGAACCTGGGTGAACGGATTCCAATTTGAATCAAAGAAAAATATAAATTAAAGAAGAAAAGGATCAAGACAGAATGGTGCCCTGACCACTGAAACAACACAGCATCTTTTGTGCTATTTCCTGATTTGCCATAATGATTTAATCGGAGTCAAAGTATTTTTGTAAAGTTGAGTATTCTCAAAAAACTTTTATTGAAATTTATTTTTCTGTCGTAGGGGGTGACCTAAAAAGTATATATTTGTGTTTTTCTCATTGTTTTTTGGTATTACTATGGCTCACCCGGCAAGGGGCAGGGGAAGAAGACGTGCAGAAGGCACTCCCCATCTCACGTCTTATCTAAGCGTAATCCCTTTCTTCTCGGGTGAAGACCCAAATCAATTTTTTTTTGAACTGGAAGCAGTATCTCGTCATGGTCAGTTGACAGATCAAGACCTTGTGTTCATAATAGAGGTCAAAATGAAGGGGGAAGCTGCAACTTTCCTTCGAGAAAATTTGCAAAAACGTGGCTTCAGTACATACAACCAATACAAAAAGGCCATATTGGACCATTTTTCCAAAAAGCTGTCCCCCCATGAACATGCTCGCCAATTATTTTTGACATGGCAAAAACCCAATGAAAGCATCAGGGAGTATGCAGCCAGAGTGGAGGCACTCTCTTATAAGTCTATCCCCGAACAGGTGCAGGGCACTGATGCTGCCGATCAGGCCCGCAGGGAATTATTAAGAAACGTTTTTGTGGAAGGGCTAAGACCGCACCTGAAACGCTTGGTTCTGCCTATGAACCACAGAACGTTTGAAGGGGCAATGGAACAAGCCAAAATGGAAGAGAGGCTCTCCCAGACATTTTCTAACCCTGGAGAAGTTGAAGAAGTTCAGGCAGTAACGGCTCCTCAACTAGAGCCAACTGCGAGTCCCCTCATGGCGCTAGTACATTCACAACAACAGGCCATTACTCAGTTAACGGAGGGTATGTTAGAAATTCAAAATAAATTGTCACAGATAACAATGAATACGAATTCGAGAGGTCCCGTGGTCTGCTGGTTTTGCAAGAAACCAGGTCATACCCAGAGACGATGCTTCTCGTATAGTTCTAGGGGTCGGGGCCAATCGCATAGACCCAATTTGGGATCCCACTCTAATACAATAGGGGAGATGAGTAATTTCTCGAATACGATTCCAAAAAACTAGATCAGGCCGAAGGGGCTCTTGAGCACCCAGAGCTCACTTCTTCTGGCCCTGAGGTGGTGCCATTGTATTCGATGACAAATCCAGAGGAAAAAATGAATCTTCCCATCATAAACATTGCCATCGAAAATAAGATATTTCCATTTCTAGTTGATACGGGAGCATCCATCAATATTTTACAGGGAGACGTACTGGAAAATTTCGATGTGTTAGACAAAAAACAGTGTCGTGTCACTATCAAAGGAATTGCTACTGAGCAAGTTGTTCTACAAGAACAAGTATGGGTAAACTTGCCTTTTGGAAAACAACAGGTGATTACACCTTTTTATGTTTCCCATAATGCTCTTTCTTCCCACTATATCGGCATTCTTGGTTTTCCTTTTCTGACAGAAAATAATTTCGACGTCTCTGTTCGTAAGAATGCACTTATTTCATCTTCGCATTGCATAAATTTTTCTGAATCGAAACCATCTTCGGACCTTTCGAAAACTGATTCCATTTCTTCTGTATTTGGTGTCTTGCCTAAAAAGGTCACTCTTCCACCTTTTTCAGAAAATATGGTTAAAGTTAAAATATCGGATACTGATTTCCCTGTCAACTCCTGTGTTCTGCTGGAAAGCAATATTCGTCACCTTTCAAGTATATTTGTGTCCCGTTCAGTGAACATGGTTTTGCCAAATCATGAAATTTTTGTAAAAGTGGCGAATTTCACTGACCAACCTGTGACCCTAAATAAGTCGATGAAGCTAGTTTCTCTTCTAGATGAAACTCATTTTGAATCAAGCGAAACCGTTGCGTCCGTAGATACTGTTCACGATACTGAAGGAATTATCTCAGACTCCTTCGATGTGTGGGGAAGCGAGCAGCTAGACCTTTCCCATTTAGATGATTTTCAAAAGGAAGAACTCACGAAGTTGTTGAATCAGTATCCAAAATTGTTTGCGAAATCTGTAAAAGATCTTGAAGGCTGCGACACATTGTATCATACCATTCCGTTGAAGGACTCTATCCCTGTTCGACAGAAGCCATATAGAGTACCGTTTCATTTAAAACAAGAACTAGACCAACAAATAAAAGACCTCCTAGAAGCAGGTATCATTACCGAATCTACAAGCCCATATAGTGCGCCAGTCTGTTTGGTAAGGAAAAAAGATAACTCTTTCCGGCTGGTCACTGATTTCAGGAAATTAAACGAGAAAACGTTAGACGATTCGTTTCCACTTCCAAATATTACGGAGCTTGTGGATTCTCTACATGGGGCACACTATTTTTCCACATTGGACTTGACATCAGGGTATTTTCAATGTGCGATACATCCTGATGATGTGTACAAGTGTGGTTTTAGCACACCTGATGGTCATTATATGTGGTTAAAAATGCCTTTTGGACTGAAGTCTGCTCCAGCCACATTTTCTCGTTTGATGCAAATTGTTTTAGCAAATTTGTCCCCATTCAAAATTGCTTGCTATTTAGATGATATCGTAGTCTCATCATCTGATTTTTCATCCCATCTCGAAAAGCTCAAGATCTTATTCGACAGACTTACACTACACAAGCTAAAATTGAAACCTTCCAAGTGCATCCTTGCGAAACAAAATATAACATTTTTGGGGTTCCATATTTCTAAGGGTGAGGTGTCCCCAGATAAGGCCAACCTGAAAGTTGTACAAGCTTTTAAATGCCCCGAAACTAAGAAACAAGTAAGACAATTCCTCGGTCTCACCAATTTTTATCGAAAATTTATAGTAAACTATGCCGAGAAAGCCTTGCCCTTGACCAACTTAACAAAACAAACGACTTCCTTCAATTGGCACGAAGAAGCTCAAAACGCATTCGAAACCTTGAAAGAAGCACTCTTGAAAGAACCAGTACTTATGTTACCAGACTTCACAAAAAATTTCACACTAACAACCGATGCCTCTCAACACACCTTAGGCGCGATTCTGTCACAACCAGATGCATTGGGTCATTTACACCCTATAGCGTATGCTAGTAGGAAGTTAAAAGGCGCCGAACTCAATTATTCCACCTTTGAGAAAGAGATGCTCGCTGTGGTTTGGGCTTGTTCTCACTTCAAATACTATTTGATGGCACGAAAATTCACTGTTATTTCGGATCAAGCATCCCTTAGTAAAACCTTACATTTGCGAGATCCCACAAGTAGAATTGCTCGTTGGATCATGGCTTTGGCGCAATTTGACTGCGAAATAGTTCACCGTCCCGGTAAGCTGAATGCTGCGGCTGATTACTTGTCAAGAGAAGTTAATAATATAAATATCACTCAGATTGAAGTCGAACCTATTTTGCGACAAAGAATTATTAACTTACAATCTTCCGATGCCAAATGTTCCAGAATTATGGACGATTTGAAGTCTGGTAAAACACCGAAACCAAACAAGATGTTGTTTTTCATCCAAGACAATTGTTTATATTGTACTGCTAGGAAACCTAAAAATAGGTTGGACCGATTAACAAAAATTGTCGTTCCTTCAGAACTGACCAAACATATTTTGGATATGAATCATTCTTCGCCAGATGCAACTCATTTGGGTTTAACCAAAACATTATCTAGGATAAAATCATTATACTTTTGGCCGGGAATGTATTTTCAAATTAAATCTTTTGTTTCTAAATGCCAGTCCTGTTTGAGTCGACGAGGACATGTGACCAACCCCATGGCACCACTTCAACGCCTAGAAGTTTGTGAGCGGCCTAATCAAAGGGTTGGGTTCGATGCAATCGGTCCACTCCCAGTGACACCAAATGGTAACAAGTACATTTTATGCTTCTGTGATGCTTTCACCAAATATCCAGAGGCGTATGCGGTGAAGTCTATTGATTCGGCCACTGTGGTTGAGATTTTAGAAAAATATATTTGCACTCACGGTGTACCCGAGTCTATTGTCACTGACCGTGGCGCAAATTTCATTTGTGAGGCAATGCAAAAGGTATACGAGAAATTGGGAATTCATAAATTAACCACCACCGCTTATCGACCTCAAAGTAATGCTGTTTGTGAACGTATGAATGCCAAACTCATAAATTCGTTAAGTCATTTGGTCAACCAAACTCATTCCGACTGGGATCGTCATTTACATTTTGCCCTGTTGGCCCACCGTGTTTCAATACATTCATCCACAGGTGAAACACCTGCTTTCTTAACGTACGGAAGAGACCTGAATATTCCCCATCAATTGCTAACTCAGCCTCCTTCTCGTTCATACTCAGACACACAGGAATTTGTGCAGGACTTACATCATAGGCTATCAACATCATTTAAACTGGTAAAAGAAAATTTAGTAAAATCTGCAGAACTTCAGGAAAATACCAGATTAAAGGTAGCAAAAGTCAAAAATCTCAATATTGGTGACCTGGTTTTGTTGAATACTCCTCATATTGGCCCTAATGCCTCTCGGAAATTCAATAAGCCAAATAAGGGTCCCTACGTCATTCTTCGTAAATTTGGTCCGGTCAACTACGAAATTGCACTTGTAGGTGATTCCACAAAGAAGCTTAGAGTTCATGTTGACCGAATAATACGAATTCCTAACACATCTATGGACACTTCTCAGTTAAATGGTCAACCTCCTGACAGGGAAGGGATTAGGAACACAAGTTCAAGTCAAAGGGATGTACCATATAATCTGAGACCACGTGATGCTGCTGGTTTTGTACAGAGAGCTTGAGTTGTATATTCTTGTACCTTAAAATGATGTTTATACTCATTGGCACAGAATTCTTTTATATATTATTATTAGTATTCGAAAGTTATGTCCCTAAATTTGTATATATTCAGTTGTTTGAGAAAGTTTCGTTATTTTGTAAATTTGTGGATCCATATGTGTCACACGACAATGATATTTTGTTTTAATAAGATCCAATGAAAACTGTTTACATTTTTATGAATGTGTGTGATGATTTACATACTATGTTAGTTATGTCATGAAACAATGATAAATATTTCATGAAAACGAAGATGTGGAATATGTGTAGGATAAGGGTTATAGAGAAAACCCTTATCAAGCTATGATTGATTGTTATTAGGAAGAATTAAGATAATGTGTTTATAGTCAAATTTTTTTTCCTTATGCAATTATATGTCAAGTTCAGTGTTAACTAGATTGTTGAGCTAGTAACAGATAAATCGATGTACCGCAGAGATTACATAAAATGAGTTGTGCTTACATATACACCGTTCATATCTGATATTATTGTTGGCATTATTCCTAAGCAGTGTTTCAATTGGCCATTGAACACTTCCTTGATGAGAATGCTTCTTGCGATCGGGGGCAGTCAATCAGTGATGTTGCGTTGATTGGATCTACAATAGACCAAATTCAATAAATTCTGTGTTGCATTGTGTTGTCCTCCATATCCAACCAGCACAGTATCCAGGCTTCACTTCTTCCTTTTCCGTAGCTGCATCCTTATCGACGAGAATGATACTAACGTATCAAAATCAGATTGGAAAATTGTAAGCATTGAACTGTACATATGTGTTTTGAAACTCTCGCACATCGTTTTTATGTTTAATAGTGTGTAGCGATTGTGTCCCTACTGAAGAACTTCACGTATATTCTCACATTATGAATATGTATATGCACGTAATTTTGGTTTGTGTTCACGTATTTTCTGGTGTTGTATATTTTTTTTTTTTTGTATTTTAGTATCTATATTTCACTCCCTATCATCTTTCACATTTGCCTGATGAGCCATACAGATCATTGTGTAATATGCATATTAATTAGATTCGTGTTTCTCACATTGGCTTTAACGTAATCTTTTCGCCCTCGATTGTAACATTTAACATGTTAGGGATCTCATAATTTAAGGCTAGCTTTTGCCGTTCTTCGCGTGGAATTTTCATTCTGAAAATTCTGGGGAAACCGAAGGGAGTATGTTATGTTGAATTGTCAAAATTCATCATAACATTACATTAACTTAATCTTAAAATAGTTTTAATTGTAGAGAAAAGAAAAGATTATTATATTGAATAGATTTTGCCTTATGTTGTATTTGTACAGTGGAATCTTACATAATTAATCATTTGATTATACCGATATTTAATTGTATATATTATGGCACATATAATAATAATAATAGTGGAAAGCAAAATCTATTCTATAGAAAGTTTAGGCCTTAAGATACAGTTGTACACGGTACTGCTGCCTTGGGGCCCCAGATGAGAAACACGGGTCGAATTACAAAGGGTTGTAAGAGAGTGAAAGAGATGGTCATCGAGCCATATAAGGTAATGTTTGTTTTTCAGGGGGTGTGATTAAGGGTCCTTGGCGAGAAGAATTTCTCCGAAGGTCTTAACGGTCCCCTTAAGTTTTCCCCTTTTTTCTGTTGTACCTCATTCCCCCTCTCTCTCCCTTCTTCGCCAACGGTAAATTAAAACGCCGAATAATTCCCTTCAGGACCTGTACTCAGTACAATTTCATATAGTTTTGGATCGCCAAGGGACCTTTTTAACATACCCTCTGGGAAAATTCGCTCGCAGTCTCGGGAGATAATTTTTCAACGCTACTGTCTGACGAGAGTTTTTGCTCTCGCTTGTAATTGAAGCTTGCGCGAGTTATATATATGTTCGCTCGCTGGTGATTTGATTTTACTATGTGCCTCGTTGAAAATAATTACGCTACTCGAAATGTAGCCTTCACGCTCCTGTGTTCTCGAGTAAATCACGTGCATCTACCACTATTTGATAAATAACGATTGCACGAAAGAGCAGAAATCATATGGATGGAGGGTCTGGATCAATGGTCATTCCAGCAATCACTATGAGGACGGCTTCGCCTTCCAAAGGGCCGATAGTAGCCAGCTAGCGATAGTAACCAGTCGGTGAGTGCCCCTACCAACCTGTTCCTGAGAGGTGCTCTTAACAACAGGAGTGCTCCTACGAACCTGCTCCTGAAAGGTGTTCCTAACAACAGGAAGGATTCCTAGCCGCCAGTGACCTGCAGAATATGCGGGAAAATAAATTCCGTCTTCATTATGGACAAACCTCCATGTTCACCTTTTCGAGCGTCAACCGTAGTTTGCATAAATAGACAGAACGATAATATGTAAGTTTTTTTTTATTTAAATCCTTGTAAAGCGATGTTTTTTTGTTTTTTTTTGTCTCGGAAAATCTAACCTTCATTTGGTAGATGTTTGCATTTATCTGTATAACCTTTAATTGTTAAAAGGTAGCTACCTACACCATTGTTTTCTATTGTTAAAAATTAAATATCTTCTTTTCCTTAAAATTTGACTCTGATTTACTTGCTCATGAAAGTGTTGTGTTGTTTTCTTTCATCTTATGGATTGCTAAACCCCTTGTCTTGATCCTGCAATATTTATTCGAACCTGGGTGAACGGATTCCAATTTGAATCAAAGAAAAATATAAATTAAAGAAGAAAAGGATCAAGACAGAATGGTGCCCTGACCACTGAAACAACACAGCATCTTTTGTGCTATTTCCTGATTTGCCATAATGATTTAATCGGAGTCAAAGTATTTTTGTAAAGTTGAGTATTCTCAAAAAACTTTTATTGAAATTTATTTTTCTGTCGTAGGGGGTGACCTAAAAAGTATATATTTGTGTTTTTCTCATTGTTTTTTGGTATTACTATGGCTCACCCGGCAAGGGGCAGGGGAAGAAGACGTGCAGAAGGCACTCCCCATCTCACGTCTTATCTAAGCGTAATCCCTTTCTTCTCGGGTGAAGACCCAAATCAATTTTTTTTTGAACTGGAAGCAGTATCTCGTCATGGTCAGTTGACAGATCAAGACCTTGTGTTCATAATAGAGGTCAAAATGAAGGGGGAAGCTGCAACTTTCCTTCGAGAAAATTTGCAAAAACGTGGCTTCAGTACATACAACCAATACAAAAAGGCCATATTGGACCATTTTTCCAAAAAGCTGTCCCCCCATGAACATGCTCGCCAATTATTTTTGACATGGCAAAAACCCAATGAAAGCATCAGGGAGTATGCAGCCAGAGTGGAGGCACTCTCTTATAAGTCTATCCCCGAACAGGTGCAGGGCACTGATGCTGCCGATCAGGCCCGCAGGGAATTATTAAGAAACGTTTTTGTGGAAGGGCTAAGACCGCACCTGAAACGCTTGGTTCTGCCTATGAACCACAGAACGTTTGAAGGGGCAATGGAACAAGCCAAAATGGAAGAGAGGCTCTCCCAGACATTTTCTAACCCTGGAGAAGTTGAAGAAGTTCAGGCAGTAACGGCTCCTCAACTAGAGCCAACTGCGAGTCCCCTCATGGCGCTAGTACATTCACAACAACAGGCCATTACTCAGTTAACGGAGGGTATGTTAGAAATTCAAAATAAATTGTCACAGATAACAATGAATACGAATTCGAGAGGTCCCGTGGTCTGCTGGTTTTGCAAGAAACCAGGTCATACCCAGAGACGATGCTTCTCGTATAGTTCTAGGGGTCGGGGCCAATCGCATAGACCCAATTTGGGATCCCACTCTAATACAATAGGGGAGATGAGTAATTTCTCGAATACGATTCCAAAAAACTAGATCAGGCCGAAGGGGCTCTTGAGCACCCAGAGCTCACTTCTTCTGGCCCTGAGGTGGTGCCATTGTATTCGATGACAAATCCAGAGGAAAAAATGAATCTTCCCATCATAAACATTGCCATCGAAAATAAGATATTTCCATTTCTAGTTGATACGGGAGCATCCATCAATATTTTACAGGGAGACGTACTGGAAAATTTCGATGTGTTAGACAAAAAACAGTGTCGTGTCACTATCAAAGGAATTGCTACTGAGCAAGTTGTTCTACAAGAACAAGTATGGGTAAACTTGCCTTTTGGAAAACAACAGGTGATTACACCTTTTTATGTTTCCCATAATGCTCTTTCTTCCCACTATATCGGCATTCTTGGTTTTCCTTTTCTGACAGAAAATAATTTCGACGTCTCTGTTCGTAAGAATGCACTTATTTCATCTTCGCATTGCATAAATTTTTCTGAATCGAAACCATCTTCGGACCTTTCGAAAACTGATTCCATTTCTTCTGTATTTGGTGTCTTGCCTAAAAAGGTCACTCTTCCACCTTTTTCAGAAAATATGGTTAAAGTTAAAATATCGGATACTGATTTCCCTGTCAACTCCTGTGTTCTGCTGGAAAGCAATATTCGTCACCTTTCAAGTATATTTGTGTCCCGTTCAGTGAACATGGTTTTGCCAAATCATGAAATTTTTGTAAAAGTGGCGAATTTCACTGACCAACCTGTGACCCTAAATAAGTCGATGAAGCTAGTTTCTCTTCTAGATGAAACTCATTTTGAATCAAGCGAAACCGTTGCGTCCGTAGATACTGTTCACGATACTGAAGGAATTATCTCAGACTCCTTCGATGTGTGGGGAAGCGAGCAGCTAGACCTTTCCCATTTAGATGATTTTCAAAAGGAAGAACTCACGAAGTTGTTGAATCAGTATCCAAAATTGTTTGCGAAATCTGTAAAAGATCTTGAAGGCTGCGACACATTGTATCATACCATTCCGTTGAAGGACTCTATCCCTGTTCGACAGAAGCCATATAGAGTACCGTTTCATTTAAAACAAGAACTAGACCAACAAATAAAAGACCTCCTAGAAGCAGGTATCATTACCGAATCTACAAGCCCATATAGTGCGCCAGTCTGTTTGGTAAGGAAAAAAGATAACTCTTTCCGGCTGGTCACTGATTTCAGGAAATTAAACGAGAAAACGTTAGACGTTCTTGGAATCGATTCCACAGCCTTGCAACAACACTTCTGGCGACTCCAACAGCGTCCGCGACACTACGTTGTGTTTGCCCGGATTCCAGTCTGCCTATAACACGCCATGCCATGGATTCCGGTAAATCACGTTGTTGAGACATCCTCAAGTCACCTTGTCTCAAAAAAAAAATACTGCGCAATCGAATTTCACAGTTACGGCAGTAAAACAGACGTTTCTGCAACATCCCGATTTCTGCCCTTATCTCCTTTTTCTGATTTTTGACGTCATGAACTTTGATTTGCATATGAAGTTTTCTTCTTCCGTTTCCTGCTAGGCTTTAAATTATGGATGATTCATTTTATGTGTTACTTATCGGTATACATCTTTGCGTAATTTTGTTAAAACCATGTGCTCCCCTAATTGTTTTGAGCAGTGTAGTTTATTTAAAAATCCACTCTAATTAATTAAATTGAAATTTTAATGTATTATTTCAATTTAAAAAATTCTAAAACAGCACTCATTTACATCCTTATTTCTATGAAAAAAAATTTAGTACGTTCTTATGGGGGTGAACCGTAGAGGGTTAAAAAAGCATTTATGCAAGGTTTTTAAAACGCTCCAAAATTTATTAGCTATACATACACACGATAGTCCTGTAAGTCCTAATTCGGCCTTTATCTTATCAACACTTTCTCGTAGAGGTATGGTTCCAATTTAAAAAAAAGTTCACAATGTGTTTGGGAATAACTCTATGCCAGTCTCGAGAGTGAAAATACATAATATAAATTCGTTACGGTCCACCTGTCCTCTAACTTCCAATGAAAAAGTTGCTGCCCTGTCTTTTTTTGAGGTCAACAAAAAGCTACCACGATTCTAAGTGGTAGTATTTGAATTCAGAGTATACCGAGGAGGTGTTTGAATTCAAAAATTGGAGAAAAGATGGAGAAGAACAGCATAAAAAGGGGGAAAAAGCATTGTCCGTTAGTTTATGCTGTTTTTATGCCCAACTTTTCTCCAATTTTCAAATTCAAATATGTAAGCGAATTTTGCACTCAAAAACCTAAAATTTTTGTTGGCCTCAAAAGAGACAGGGCAACAACTTTCAAATTGGATTTTTTTTTGGACGGGGGACAGAATAAAAATTTAAATTTTTCATTTTAACACATACAGTATTTTTGCTCTCGGGACTGATAGAGTGATTTCTGAAGACATTTCGAGTATTTTAAATCCCACCTTTATACGACGAACGGTTGATGAGTGATAGAGGTCGAATTGAACTGACAGGACACCTTGTATATTTTTTATAAAGCATGCAATTCTGTGTGTTATCGCTCTCTCTCTCTCTCTCTGTTCTCAAAAACAAATCTTCAATTTCCTACCGATCTTCACGAAATTTTGCATGTCGGTATACCAAAAAAAGACACAACTTGAACGATACAACTTTTTAGTAGGTTTTTCGTTGATGTTTTTTTTTAACTTTGAAAATGTCAAAAACATTGTAACAAAAAAAAACACTCTTACAGTCAAATAATTTTTTCTCTTTGGGGGCCATTCAAGTATTACAAATACAAATACAAAGGTATTACAAATACAAAGGCCACAACAGAAAAAATGCCCAACGAGTTGGCCAAAAAAAAATAGATGCCTATAAAAATAGTATTGTCGAATTTTTATAATAAAAATAAGATATTCGTTGCCTCTGTAGTCTAGTGGTCTGGGGCGCTCTTCCAGCAAGAGAAAGGACGTGGGGGTTCGATTCCCCGCAAGGGCAGTAGAATTTTCTGTCTTTTCTAAATATATCTTCGCATCAGACGGCTGTTAAAAACCTTATGGATAGCGGAGAATCACATCATTCTCGGATAAGTCGCCATCTGGTGGCAGTGTCAGCAACTGTGAACTATGGCCTGAGTTAGGTCCGACCGTCCATGCACGGTCCCGTCAGCACCTCCTAGAGATAGAAGGCCTCCGCAGTCCGCTTGTGACGTCAGTAAGTAGTCCATTTTCCCTCAGAAAATTCAGGGGAAAAAATTCCCTGCTCGTGCCAGTGTCATCATAATGAGGAGAAGAAATGATCGGGCTCAGAATTGTCGATTTCTATGCCCCCACATCCAATCACTATGCGGTATTTGTGAGTCAATCAGGAAGATTCTACGTCAAAATAAGAAGAAACGAAATAGGATGCTGTGTTTCAAAATGTGACAAACTTGCTAGGTATTCTGAATGACGTTTATGGCAAACAGTGTAGAGGCCGCCTATTTCTAGGAGTTGCTGGTTCCGTTCGCGGTTATAAACAATTCCTACATTCCTAGCTACATTACAGAAATTTAGCGCATCGTGATTGACCAAAATGAGTGATGAACCATTACGTCACTCGTAGTGAAACCTTTGCTGGTGACGTTTAACAATAATTTAATTGTGCTTGAGCCCGACATCTACCGTTGGAGTAATTCTTACAGTACGAGACTCACGTACCGAAGGTTGTGTGTTCGTTTCGGTCTGAAGCTTTTTTTTCCCCATCTTTGCTGTCATTTACTGATTCACTAAAAAATGTTTCCTTTTTTTTTTCCTGATTTAATCAAATGCGGTTCACGTGCATCGAGAAGACAATAATAACGGCTCGCGAAGCTGGGCCCAGCTATCATTTACCTATTCACTAAAAATGCTTTCAGTTTTCGTTGAAGAACTTCGAGAGAAATTCAGTTTCACCCAAAACTCTGCCTCTCGTGACGTCTTGCTACCTTTTTTGCTCGCAGTAACCAATCACCGGCGTGCTAATGCCTCTAGTGTTTACTAAGAATGTAGGGACTGTAAATACGTGTTACTTTTGTAGTTTAAGTGGTGTAGGGCGCTCTCCCGGCAACGTAATTACAATCCCTACTCTCTTAGTAACACGGGAAGCATTAGCACGCCGGTGATTGGTTACTGCGAGTAGAAAAGCTAGCAAGACGTCACGAGAGGCAGAGTTTTGGGCGAAACTGAATTTCTCGCGAGCAGTTATTATTGTCTTTTCGATACACGTGAACCGCTTTTGATGGAATCAGAAACAAAAGTGGAAACATTTTTAGTAAATTAATAAATGACAGCAAAGATGGAAAAAAAAATTGGTTGGGTTTCAAAACGAATCGAACACACAACCTCCGGTACGTGAGTCTCGTACTATAACCATTACTCCGACTGTGGGGGTCGGACTATTATATGTATATATTGTTAAACGTTGCCATAAAAGATTTCACCAGGAGTGACGTAATGGTTCATCACTCATTTCGACCAATCACGATGCGCTAAATTTCTACAATGTAGCTAGAAATGTAGGGATTGTTTATAAGCCTCCCGGCAAGAGAGAAAACGTGGGTTCGACTCCCCAAATTTGAAAATACACTAAAAATGGTATATATATATATACAAATATATATATACGTACATTGAGTACATGTTGTTTGTCACCCCCCCCCCCCCAGAAAAAGTTGAAATGACGGCCCTGCCCCATTGGGAGCCGGCGAATCTTCTAAATTGCACGAGGTTGTTTGTGGCTTTTTCTTCAATGTAGCTGAGATGTGACTGCCAGCAAAGACTTCTATCCAAGATGACTCCTAAGTATTTAAAGGATTTTGTCTTCTTGATGGATTCGCCTTGGAGATGAATAGTCGGTGGCCTATGATTATTGGATGCAATCCATATGAAGTTGCATTTAGAAGTTTCGACCTGAAGAGAGTGTTTTGTAAGAAAGGCATGTATACCATGGCCATTGCCTTTCTGGTGTTCTTTGCGGTTTGTTTCTGTTTTTCCACTTATGGTAATAAGCATATCATCCGCGTATGCTTGTATGTCGATGTCATTTGTCCAGTCCATTGTGAGGATGTCGTTTGCCACCAGATTCCAAAGTAGAGGGCCACTACATGACCCCTGGGGACATTCCTTAGCTTGAATGGTGGAGATCGGCCCTTTGTCCGTGAATAGCGAGATTTTTCTATCTTTTATGTTGTTTAGAACAAGTTCTTGTACGTTGTTTGGTATTGGGGTCTGAGAGAGGATATTTCTTATTGACGAGTGTTTTATATTATTAAATGCGCCCTTGATGCCCAACGGCATAGCTGCCAAGTCTCCCGAATTTTTACGAAAATCACAAAAAATCCCTAATTATTCTAAAAATTCCCTACTTCATTTAAAAAGAATCCCCGCTTCTGAAAACAATCCCTAAGGAATTTCTTGTGGTTGTGGGACAAAAGGTCTTTTGCCTCTGTCCCCCCCGCTTTTCGAAATGACGCCACACGTCGTTAATGGGGGAATAGTGGGAAATTCCTTTTTAAGAAAGTTTAACAAACCCTCTGATGGTAACAAGAAAAGTTGTTTGTCTTATCGTGCAGGGAAATAGCTTAGCAGTCAATAGTCCTGGATAATATTTGAAGATTATAGTGACTGCGCATGTGGTCAAAACTTCCTCGTTTGTTGAAGTTACGTACGTGCGATAACAAAACATGAATACTGATAAGCAAAAAATATTCAATTCTAAAGATACTTATTCCCCGATGAATTTCCTTTCATCGAACGTTCCAGAAAAAAGCCGGTTTTTTTTTTTTTTTTGTACAAAGTTGTGTTAAGGACATAGGCATCGGTAATGGTGGAAAGACTAACATCATCACCCATGTGAAATCAAGCAAGTGCCACAAAAAGTCGGTATTCTTCACAAATTGGCGCTTTTTTTCCTTCATCTTCCGATGATTTTGGGGTCATTCGCGCAGAATATTTGTTCACATCGTTTCTGATTGAACACAATATTTTTTTAGATCACTATTGAAGTTTTGACCTCCAATTTCACTTGTTTTTTATGTAGGGATTTTATTCCCAAGGGTTTAACTTCCATGTGTGTAAGATCATTACTACCTATTTTATTTGACTTCAATTTTTTAGTAGGGATTTTATTCCCTACGCTTTAACTTTTATGAGTGGAAAATCCATATTTTATTTGGAAAAATCACTTTTGAATTTATTAGGGAGTGGTTTTAGTATAAAATACGGGTCCGCGCGAAAATCTCCCTAATTTTCATTTTCAAAAGTTGGCAGCTATGCAACGGATACCACTGCAACATTTTTTCCTTCGTTTCTGTGGATCTCGTCTTGATGTTGTTAAGTAAGTTGTGAAGTGCCCCATCTATCGTCCGACCTTTTCTAAATCCATATTGTTTGTCACTGAGCCAGTTGGTGGTTTCCAGTGCAAACTCCATCCTTTGAGTGAGAAGTTTGTCCAGTAGCTTGCCTATTGTATTCAGCAGAACCACCGGTCTGTATGATTCTATAAGTGTCGGGTTTTTTCCTGTTTTAAGAAATAGCAGTACTTCCCTCTCCTTCAATTGGTTAGGTACTTTTCTGAATTCCAGGCACTTGTTCATCAGCCTAAGAAAAAATTCCGGAGTTGTTTTATGGATTGTTCTGATGACAGACACCATCAGGATCCGGTGATTTGTTGTTGCTTGTGTGTATAATTATTCTATAAATTTTCATTATAGAGAATGGTTTATCTTTTGTTTGTTGATTCCTTCTGGAATTATTTGGGTAGTGGAAAATTGCCCGTAATATACAGCCGTGCATAGGCGTACGCAAAATTTTCTCGAGGGAGGGGTTTTCAATTTTTTTTCTTCTCGGGAGAGTTTACGTTTTTTCCTGCAAAATGAAACTATAATATCGGCTTGGGAGGGGGGGGGGATCCCCCTTTGCGTACGCCAATGCAGCCGGGGTTTTCAACCTTTTGTCTCACCGAACTCTTTTTAGTATATTATTTCCATGGCGAGCCTCGCACACAAGCCTCCATTTTTTTCATTTATTTATCAGATTCACAGATTTATTTTATTGCCCTGGAGCAACCACGGAGCCTCTGGGAAGTGCGCACGGAGCCCTAGCCCCCAAGGTCTCCGCGGAGCACTGGTTGAGAACCACTGTGGTACAGTACTTCTATAGAAATATAACAGAAATAAAAAAAATGCAATATATATTTTTTTTAAATATATATTAGGAATACACCTATGTGAATACCCCTTGCGTACACCTATGTGAGCACCCACGGATTGGAAATACTTCCGACGCCTCTGATTAAACTAATCACTTTACACAAAGATAGAGAACTTTGGTGAACTGTTACAGATTTGAATATAATTTCTTGTAGTCTGGACTAAAACCAGGTGTCAACAAGCTTTGTAATATTAATTACGCTATTTGGGGAGAAGAAGAGACGAATACGGGACAGTTTGTCAAAAAGTCATCTTGATCGGGACATATGGCCACGTATTAAAACATTCTAATCGATATAGAACATCTTGATCGTTACGCCGCTATGTTTACTTTATCCACCGGAATTCCTGGCAAAAATAGCATACTTTGAAAAATCATATAAAAAGTTCAATTAATCCTAGAAACTCCGTTCTTGCGGCGGAGCAATACAATTAGAACAGACTATCCGGAAAAAAATATTGCGCTATTTTTAAAAGCCATTATTAAATAATGGCGTCGCCGTAAAGTTACACCATGTTAGGAACCATTACGAGAAAATTTTCAAACGCTTGTAAATATTCAACAATTGAAGATATTTCGATGCGGTTTGCAGTAGAGAGAAATTGGTAGGGTAGGTAATGGGGAAATTTCATAATAATTGTCAAAATAAAGATCGAAAGGCTTCAAAAAAAATTTTTAATAAACCCCCGTAGACTTAACATGTAGAAATCAAAAATTCGTGTCTCCAGAACAAAGTCACCGAATACGCTGGAACATTTCGAAAAAGACAAAAACACAGGAGACTCCATAAGATGGCGATGGGACAAAAAAGGTTGCGAAACTATGTAGGCTCTATATGAAAACATTTAGTACTTGTCCTATCAGTCGTTGTAATGGAATGGTCGCTATAACATGGGGTCGTTATAACGAGCGTCGACTGTATTTGGAAACATCAATTTCAACGTCTAAAAATGATTATACACTCTTCCAATTTATGGCGGAATTCATGCAAAACTTTCAGTGATTCAAGTAAAAAACCTCGCAAACAAACAGTGAATATTTATGTGATAAAACCACAAACACGTACTTCTTTTCTTGATGTTCATTTTTTACTACATACTTGAAATACGTTTTAGTACAATGAATGCTTACATGCATACAATGAATGCTTACATGCATACAATGAATGCTTACATGCATACAATGAATGCTTACATGCATACAATGAATGCTTACATGCATACAATGAATGCTTACATGCATACAATGAATGCTTACATGCATACAATGAATGCTTACATGCATACAATGAATGCTTACATGCATACAATGAATGCTTACATGCATACAATGAATGCTACTATGCAATGTCTCCCCCACAGTAGCACCTCATAATAAAAATCAATCGTTAGAGAAAAACACCAATCAAGACGTTACATTTCCGGTATTTAAAGAAAGTTGAATCAATTTGATAACAATCAAATTTAGTAAATTTTTTTTCGAAAACAATCAAAAACCCTGAACTGATTGAATTTTGACGCAATAGAAGTAAATACAACACCGAGAATACTTACGGAATTTAGAGCTCATTTTGAGCGCCAGGAAAATCGACGCGAATCGGGACTAAAACTTCTTTCGGCCGTGGGCTACTTATTCACAATCCGACAACCAACTATTGCCTGAGGGATGGATATCAACTCTTTTATATGCACTTTCACACATTCGAGAACATTCCCCAGACACTTTGAGAAACACTGCCGTAACACATATGTACGTACCTATACCTGTTACATGCATATTTCTATCTACCGTCGGCGGCATCCCACTGGCGCCAAAAAGCTTGAAAAACATATTCCTGATACATACATATGTGCATGCATTGACGTAACCAATGCACAACTGTGTCTGTGGCTAAAATGTGCAGAATAATATTGAACTTCATGGTAAAATTACCACCTATGATTGAGCTATAATTAATTTATTGGAAAGTCCCTGACTAATGTGTCTATTAGTGTGTGGTGGTGCAGCACACATTTACACGAAAAACTCTTCTATTCTCTAGAATATTTAGAACATGAAATTAATCTGTATTTTCAACGATAATGCATCAGATGCATTCTTATAAATGAATAACAACAATGCCGATAGCGTTAAACCATTTTAATATACAGGGTGTCCTATAAGTCCTAATGAGAATACAAATACAAGGCCAGGCAAAAATAATAGGCAAAATACCCAACGAGGTAGCTGAAAAAAAAGATGCCCATAACACAAACATGGATGTCATATATTTGTAAAATACAGAAACCCAACCAAAAGCCGCTATGGTGGTCGAGGGTCATAGTGACGAACTCGCATCGCGAGGACCCGGTTTCGAACCCCACCGTCGCCATAGTGGTGGTCGCCACAGAGAGCCACAAACCTACAAACAGCACAAATTCAATCATAATGCACCACTCACTTCACTTCTGAAATATAGATGGCAGCACTGAAAAATCAAACACCACATATGCACTTAGACTGTTAGTTACACCACCGGCACAACTCACTAGGTAGTAAATCGCCCATAAATGGCGATAGATCTGAGATATGCTCGGTTTAAAAGAAAGAAAGAACCAAAACAAAGATCCTAATATAAAAACTTCATTTCGGGGGGGGACCAGACCCCAAGTCCCCGCCCCTCACTACGCCCTTGGCACATGCTTTAATCCCGTATTTACGGGACAGCTGACCTTCGCCCCCCCCCCCCCCCCCCCAATGTTTTCTCCATGTCGGCGCCCCTGGTTAGTGATTTATATTTATAAAATTATCTCATTATCTTTTACATATGACAACGCAAGCGATTGCATTAGGAGCCGTTCAAATATTACGGCAGCAGATTTTTAGCCATTTTTGACCCCCTCACCCTTGTCAGCAAAATTTCGTTCAGCTCCGCCCTCTACCTCCTAAAGGGAAGGCATGAGCCCCTCCATGCCCTCCCCCCAGTCAATCAAAAATTTATTTTTTGATGCAAAAAAAATATTTTTGAAACAATTAAAATTTCGGAAGGTAATACCGTTGTATGTTATTATAATAAATTTCTGTTAATATTTCAATGCTATTTGAATTCTAACAACTCAAAATATCTCTTTAACCATAGAATAGTACCAACCTAAAAAAGTGGGCCCGCAAAAGATCCCAGCCTAGGGGCCCTGCTCCAGGATGTGGGGGCCATGGATTTATATACGTGTATATATGAATTGGCATCATCATCATCGTGCCTTCATCAATAATGACCGTGCCCCAGTCTATCTCCGCCTATGCTTATAAGAATCAGAATGGCTGTACCCCCAAACGTGGTTCTTATAAGCGGTGGCTACTGTAGTTAGCAACTTTGCTTCTTTTATGATCATTTTTGGCAATAATTGGCAATACCCGTATTTTCCGGTATTAAATTTCAATATTCCTTATTTGTCTCGAACAAATATGGTCAACCAATTCGTTTGCATCAATATGCAATTCAATTATGTGATGTGTTTAGCGCCATCTTTCTTCCACAATACGTACTTGTAATTTTGCAAACTTTTTCAATTCAAAATCGCTTAACATGCTAGTTTTCAAGCGTGTAAAAAACAGTATGGTCTGGACAGAGAAAAGGGCCAAAGTATAATAATTTTAAAATTAGGAATTAGAAGGGTTTTTTCGTCTTTATAATTTTATCCAACAGGTCTAACCAATATACTACACATTATTGTCGTCTAATTTATGGATTGTAATTTCTATTTTAATCGTCCATTAATTTAATTAATATGATATTGATTTTTAGCTATTGGGAGTACTCAGTTTTATAATACACAGAGCCGCCCTTAAGGGTGTGCGATAGGTGCGGTCGCACCGGGCCCCGCATTCACGGCAGCGCCGTCTTAACGCATGAGCACGACCCGGGGGTCTCAAGAGAAAAGGGGCCTCACAAAAATCAGACATGTTAGAAATTTTCGAGGAGCATGCATGTAAATTTGCCTGGTAGGGCCTCAGAAAAATCACTTGGCTTGGGGGTCCATGGTGCTCTTAAGACGACCCTGACTCACGATAAATTATTGAAGGCTTTCATCTCAATTTCGAAATTATTTGTTGCATTAATTCTGTATTTTCATCAGAGTGCTGGGATATTTTTCTTTCATAAATTATAGATTTTCATCAATTCTGTAATTTTTTCCTTTCGTAAATTCTGAAATTTCATCAATTCTGTAATTTTTTCCTTTCGTAAATTCTGAAATTTCATCAATTCTGAATTATTTTTTTCAGTACATTCTGAAATTTCATCAATTCTGAATTATTTTTTTCAGTAAATTCTGAAATTTCATCAATTTCGGAGTTTTTTCCCTTTCGTAAATTCTGAATTTCCATCAACACTTTGGAATTTTTTTTTTTTGTTATTTCAGTATTTTCATCAATTCTGAATTTCCATAATAGTGCTGTGAAGAATTACTTCTTTCAATTATTTTTAGTTCATCAAGTCTAGAATTTTCATCAGTTTCGGGATTGTTTCTCTCATTGGTTTAAAATTACCTGTGCTGAGTTTACATAAATTTTGGTGTTAATTTACATTTAATTGCGTGTTAGAAATTGCTTGTACAGATATTTCTCAGCATACCTGTATATTCTGAAATAATGAATGCCGATTCCCCTCCCGTACAAAATAAATAAAATCGAGACAAAAAGTGCGTCCTGAAAGATTTTGCCGTCCTGAAATTTGAGACGCACCTGACCTCGCTGCTATTTCTGCACCGAGCCCCGCATCTGGTAAGGGCGGTCCTGATAATACATATTATTGAATCGCAAATGTACGAAAAGGTTAAAATTTAATTAACATCTTATAAATTGGTCAGAGCAGAGACGTCGGAAGTTTTTTTGGACCTGTCGGTGCTCTTGATCTTCATATAGGAGATTTTGATTTCTGAATTAATTCTGGGGTGCTCAGTGGTTTATTTACAGGGGGGGGGGCTAAGCGCATGGCCCCCACAAGGCTCCAGCCCTGGGGCCCGGGAGGGTTTTAATCATTTTTTTGTTTTTTCACGCTATAAATTCATCATAAAGGGGCCCCCGTGAAAGTCTGGTCGGGGGGGGCCCGTAAAAGATCCCAGCCTAGAGGCCCTGCTCAAGGATGTGGGGACCATGGCTAAGCTGGCTATAGTCCAGGGTGGAAAGTTCAGAGAAGCGGCAAGTGTGAGAAATGATTGGCCAAGAATATTAGTACAATAGGAAAAGGGTGGCAAAATTTATATATAACCCTTAATAAATCTACCTCTGCCCAGACAGCTGGGGGCTAGGTGAGTGAGTGACTAAGAAAGTGGCCTAGAAAGTTTGCAAGCCGTGAATGAGCAAAAGAGTGACTCAGAGCCAGGGCCGTCTTAAGAGCATCGTGGGCCCCCGGGCCAAGTGGTTTTTCTGAGGCCCTAACTGGTAAATTCTAGAATTTTTTTACCGGATCTCATTTTTGTGAGGCCCCTTTCCTCTTGAGGCCCCCGGGCCATGCCCGGGTGGGCCCATGCGTTAAGACGGCACTGCTCAGAGCGTGATCCAGCATGTGAATGACCAAAAGGAATAGCCTTAGTTGTTTTGCCGTCTCGAAGTCTTGTGGAAATTGTCCGGAACAATATAATGAAGTAATTCAAAGAATCACCCAGATCTAAATTTCTGGCTTCCCTGCAGGGACAAACACACACACACACACACACACACACACACACACACACACACACTTGGGTTCCTTTTTTTGTTGGTTCCCTTCATTTATTTTCTTCTAAACTAATTAGACAGGGTGTCCACTCTTACCGTTGTCCAATTGCTATTTCCTGAACTGTTGGTTTTAGAGACAACTTTCAATTACAAAAAATGTTTCAAATGATGAGTGTTGCCCACTATCTTAAATGCCATTCAAATGGAAAAAAAATTATTCATAAAAAAGTACAAAATTTAAATTTTTATACGGTCCCCCGTCTTCTAACTTCCAATTAGGAAGTTGTTCCCCTGTCTCTCCTGAGGTCAAGGGGAAAAATCATGTTTTCCAGTGAAATATTCGCTGAGATGTTTGAATTTAAAAACGGAGGGGGGGGAAGGGGGAAAGAACAGCACAAATGCAGGAAAAAGCATTGTCCATTTGTTTACACTAGAGGTCTTCAAACTTTTTCTACTCGCGAGCACTGCTTGTACACCATCAAAAGACGAGCATCCTGACGGCAAGTTTGGCATACGAATGCATGAAATCCGGGTGATTTCAGTCCTTGAATGCAGTTTGTATAAGATGTTTAATTGTAAAGATGATGAAGTGCTCGCCAGCACGAAATCGGACACGAGCTTTGAGCACTCTGGCTGTTTCAGGGAGCATTGTGGTGCTCGCGAGCAACGGGTTGAAGATACCTGGCTTACACTGTTCTTTCCCTTTTTTTCTGGTTTTGGAATTAAAAAAATATCTCGACGAATATTGCACTTAGAAACGTGGTAATTTTTTTGTTGGTCTCTCTGGAGAGACAGGACAACAACTTTCTAATTAGAAATTAGAGAATGGGAGAACGCATAAAAACTAAATTTTGTAACTATTTTATTAATATATTTTTTTTTTTCATTTGAACGGCATTTAAGATGATGGGCGACACCATTTGTAACATTTTTTTCTAGTTGAAAGTTGTCTCTAAAACCAACGGTTCAGGAAATAGCCATTGGACAACGATAAGAGTGGACACCCTGTACATTTTCTGTGTTCCCAACTTCAAGGCGGGAATGCGAGCCGATCTCTCCTTTAAAATGTCTCGCCACAGTGAGCAACAGACCTACAAACAGCACAAATGTAACTTAATCATAACACATCACTCACTTCACTTCTGAAATATAAACTGAAGAGCCAAAAAAACTGGTACATGCATGCGTATGCAAATAAAAAGATATGGAACCAATCAGAGTACGGCGCTGCGGTCGGCAACGCCTATATAACACAACAAGTGTCTGGCATAGTTGTTAGATCGGTTACTGCTGCTACAATGGCAGGTTATCGAGATTTAAGTGAGTTTGAACGTGGTGTTATAGTCGGCGCACGGGAGATGGGACATAGCATCTCCGAGGTAGCGATGAAATTTGGATTTTCACGAGTGTACCGTGAATATCGGGAATCCGGTAAAAAATTAAATCTACGACATCGCTGCGGCCGGAAAAAGGATCATGTAAGAACGGGACCAACGACGACTGACGAGAATCATTAAACGTGACAGACGTGCAACCCTTCCGCAAATTGCTGCAGATTTCAATGCTGGGCCATCAACAAGTGTCAGCGTGCGAACCATTCAACGAAACATCATCCATATGGGCTTTCGGAGCCGAAGACCCACTCGTGCACCCTTGATGACTGCACGACACAAAGCTTTACGCCTCGCCTGGGCCCGACAACACCGACATTGGACTGTTGAGGACTGGAAACACGTTGCCTGGTCTGACGAGTCTCGGTTCCAATTGCTTTGAGCTGATGGACGTGTACGGGTATGGAGACAACCTCATGAATCCATGGACCCTACATGTCAACAGGGGACTGTTCAAGCTGGTGGAGGCTCTGTGATGGTATGGAGCGTGTGCAGTTGGCGTGATATGGGACCCCTGATACGTCTAGATACGACTCTGACAGGTGACAGGTACGTAAGCATCCTGTCTGATCACCTGCACCCATTCATGTCCATTGTGCATTCTGACGAACTTGGACAATTTCAGCAGGACAATGCGACACCCCACACGTCCAGAATTGCTACAAAGTGGCTCCAGGAACACTCTTCTGACTTTAGACACCGCTGGCCACCTAAATCCCCAGACATGAACATTATTGAACATATCTGGGATGCCTTGCAACGTGCTGTTCAGAAGAGATCTCCACCCCCCTTACTCCTACGGATTTATGGACAGCCCTGCAGGATTCATGGTGTCAATTACCTCCAGCACTACTTCAGACATTAGTCGAGTCCATGCCACGTCGTGTTGCGGCACTTCTGCGTGCTCGCGGGGGCCTTACACGATATTAGGCAGGTATACCAGTTTTTTTGGCTCTTCAGTGTAGATAGCAGTACTGAAAAATCAAATACAACACTACATACGCACCCAGACTGTTAGGTACACACACAATTACACTTCCGACACAACTCACTAGGTAGTAAATCACCCTTAGATGGGGATAGACCTAGGTTGTGCTAGGTTTGAAAGAAAGAAAGGACACCCTGTATAGTTTATAGGGGAAAATTATGTGAAGATAAATTTTTCTCTAGGCTCTCTAGTACAGTTGGATTTTTTTTATGGGTACGGCCCAAGGGCTGCAACTAGAAGAGGTTTAGTTTAGAACCGAGCACGCCCAGGCTCTGTCGCTTTTGCGATATAAGCTCATTGATCGTGAGATCGTGCCGGAGAAAACTTAACCGGCAAGCCGGCCGGGATAGCACACCCGGTTCGGACCAACACCCTGCCAACCCGCCAAGCAGCACAACCACACATCCAAACCCCCAATCCCCGGGCACATCACCGCTCGACAAATTCAGGCGCCGCGAGTGCGATTCCCCCTCCGTCCCGACACCCGCGACAAGGCCCACCGGCGCGGTCTACAGCGCCCCAACACGCCCCGCGAAGGGAGACCCCCGACCACCCTTACCATCCTCGCCCCCAAGAACTTCTATTGTGGATATAAGAGAACAATTTGTTACAAGACGGGAACATCGCTTCTCATCAAGGAAACAATTTGCCATGAGATTGCTTTCATGAGAGGTCTGTGCCCCGAACCAGGAAAGATGCTGATTGCTGAGTTTACTTTTACTTTTTCCTCTTCAAAATTAACGGGGAGGAGACCCCAAAATGGATACCGACCCCGAGTGACAGAGTAAATTTTCGTTTCTAGTTGTGACTCTGGGCCAGCCGTACATACAGATCAATGGTTCTCAACCTTTTTAAGTGCCTGTAGAGCACCTTTTTCAAGTTCCCCTGAGCAGCAAGCACTATTGCCCAAAATCATTATTAAATGGCTTCTTTATTATTATGGCTATGACCCGCACATCCTGCGGCAGAGCCGCTAGGCTGTGTAACCTTTCACGGAACCCCAGACCAGATTTTTCACGAGCCCTTCAAAAGTGAATTACTAGTGAAAAATGATAAAAATCGTGCCGGGCTACCAGACTGGAGTCCTGTCAGCTCACTCTTGTGGGGGGGGGGTGTCAATGATTATAGAAGAAAAACGAACTATTTTGGACCACATTCTTGATAATTGTTTTGATAGTTGTTTCTAGGGTGCCAACGGGCACCGAATTGGGAAACAGCCGTTTTAGAGGGCCGGAAAATGCCTAAATCCATCCCGCTCCTCTGCCTTCTTCTCAATTTGTGCCCTTCCCCATAAGTGTATACAGGCTCTTCAAACGGGGGTGGGGGCTGAATCACCGATAGTGTGCATACCGCAATAGCACATCGATATAGAACGAAGAAGAGATTTCGATAACGTTCGATGTTGTTTACCTATATCGTTATACGTAAAAATGACCCCCCAAGGAGGGGGCGTTGTTACACCTCCACCCAGGCCCATCTCAACAGTATCGTGCGCCCCCCCCCCAACTGGAACTGCCACCTACTCTTAAAAAATTATAGCATAGGTTTCATGATCAATGGAGGTTTCCTCCTCCCGTATTCCTAATGCCCTCGGGCAGTACCGCTTCCTCTCCCCTTCCCCCGGGGAAGGAGGGAACCATGCGTTAAGATGCTATTACTACACCTTAACGCTCCCTCAAGTGAACAGGAGGGGCAATTACCCCCCCCCCCATGCTGCCATCTCCTGTGGCCGCCTGCCCTTTCCTCCAGAGGTGGATTTATAAGGTTTTTTGCAGTTCTTCCCATTCTTCTCTAATTTTCTAGATCACTTCGGGCCCGCTTTTAGCCCCCACCCCACTCCCAGTAAATATGCCTCAGTCTCTAAGTCACTCTTATGGTCACTCACAGACTTTCACACTTTCTTGGTCACTCATTTGATCGCTCACTGACTTTTCCCTTTACTCTCTATAGGTCACTCTTTCGATAATTCAAATGTTTGCACACTATTTTAGGCACTCGCATGCTTGTAAAATCTAAATTAGTGTTTCTCAACCGCCAGTCCCTGGCATCACTGAAACCGGGACATGAGTAATTCATCGTTTTATTTTTCCCCATTTATTTGCCATTAGCCATATTTTATGTTCAGGCCTTCCACTCAAAAAAAGAATTAAACCTTGCACTCAATACAGAAACAATTCAAGTTTATTTATAGATCTTATAGGTGTTCGATGTGTGAACCCTTCTCACATGGCATACATCAATTCGATAATCCAGTTCTTGTCATACTCTTTCCAACATGGCACGATCCACGGTATACACAGCATATGCGATCCGTCCAAACAGTTCTACTAAATCACGAGGCAAAGGGGGTAAGAACACAAGATCTTTGACATAGCTCCTCAAGAAAAGTCACATGTTAAGTCCAGTGAACAAAGAAGAGGAACATCATCTTCGGAAGCTCGTCCAATCCAATGATGAGGCAATTCAGCATTAAGGTACTAGCGCACATTCCGCAAGAAATAGAGGTGGGGGCAGCTCTATCTTGTTACAAATGAAGTCATCACGATGTTCCTGTAACTAGCATATCCAAGTACACTACAATGGTAACAGTTCATTCCGTAAAAAGAATGGCCCATACGCACATGGGCCTAACTGCAATTTAGCAAATTCTAACACACAGAAAACTTTTTGTTATTGTTTGCCTGTGAATGCCATTTTAACTCACTGACTGTTTTTAGTCGAATCTGTACTGCTATCTACCAACGACTGCTGTTAAAAATCTTGAATTGTTTCTGCATTCAGTGCAAGGTTCCCCTCCGCTGCACTCATCATAGCTTCCCCATTGTAGCATTCCGAAACCTGGAGGGAATTATGAATTACCCTGTATTCTCAATTGTGAATGTTGATATACTTCAGGACAAAAACAGGCACCAATTTCTCCACTGATGCTTATTGACAGTTTATTAAAAGATTTTTCACTGCTTTTCTTTTAGCTGAATTGAATATTATTTGCCTCTTAAGATTCTGGTCTGATTTGGGGTTATGATATAGATATACTTTTTATTAAGGTCAAATATGTTCCGTTAATGAACCGACAAATTCAGAGGGTGATTAGTAGGCATCAAGAGGAACAAAAGTTGCAATTGATCATGGTGTCGCAAACCATGTTGAGAGGGTGGAAATCACGAAAAATGCATGCAGGTTTCGACGTCAGGCTGGAACACAACAAAAAGTACAATAATAACCAGGATTACTTATTGCAAGAGTTGTTGGAAGTGGTGACTGCTGACATCATTGCAAGTCTACAATGCATAAAAATGATTCCCAGACATGCTTGAAGATACTAGGTATGCTTTTGATGTCTGCCGCAGAGACAACAATCTGCACGCTATGAGATCCTCGTGTTTTCACAAGCGTTGCATAAACGAGTGATTTAAGGTGACCCCATAGGAAAAAGTCACATGGATTGAGATCTGGTGAACATGGAAGCCAAGCCATGGGTCCTGCGTGTCCGATCCACCTCCTCCTTGGGGATGAAACATCGAGGTGATTACGCACCTCGCGGATATAGGTGTTGGTACATCCACTGTGCAAAGCATCCATTGCCATCTGCTCGACCATAAATCATATGCATATCAGCGTATTCTTTGTTCATCTATCCCGATACTCATTGAAACAGACAACTAACTGCTACATGTGCTTACTACCACAATAGCGCTAATTTATGTCATCCGCAGCGCATGTGTTTCACGACGCTGCTTACGTCAGATATGGTGAGTGAACCCATGAAAGCATTCAGAAATCAACTGACATCCACCTTTCGTCTCCTCTGGACTCAGAGCCTTCATGCATTTTTTGTGATTTTCACCCTCTCAACATGGTTTGCGACACCATGTTCCATAGCAATTTTTGTTCCTCTTGATGCCTACTAACAACCCTCTGAGTTTGTCGGTCCATTAACAGAACGCCCCGTACATAAGAAATATAAAAAGAATCCTCACTCTGTACTCAATAAATTCACATTATAAAATATTTTAATCACATGAATAAACCGAGATACAACAACATAATTAAATTAAACAACAGCATACAAAACACCTTTATAAACTGACAGGTTTCAACATGTTTAGTTATTTCACAGACAAAACTCACAACATACAAACATGAATATATATTATAATTTGGCATTAAAAAGTAACCGTTTTAATGTTTCCTGGCTTCACACTAGGGTTTCTATTAATAAATTAAACATTAAGTACAAAAAACTAAGACAGCAATAATGCATGACTATTAATTTTTGATTTGCATAGACATCATATTTCATTTCTGCTCACAAACGTTATTTAAAAAATTAATTTTACTGAAATGAATGACTAAGAATGTAAGAAAATTAAAAATTATTTCAACTATTACAACTTGGTTTCTGAGAGTCTGGAAAAAAAAACTAGAAGTTCAAACCTTCAGCTATACATAAACTGCTCAGCAGTAGAGAAGAAAAGAAAAAACAATGTGGGGTGAGAGTCAA
This sequence comes from Pholcus phalangioides, assembly GCF_987345545.1. Classification (NCBI taxonomy): domain Eukaryota; kingdom Metazoa; phylum Arthropoda; class Arachnida; order Araneae; family Pholcidae; genus Pholcus; species Pholcus phalangioides. The sequence continues at coordinate 29,422,503 of NW_028301610.1, read as the reverse complement.
GCAGACACTTTCAATGCATTTTCAAAACACACTGAAATCAATTATTTAACAAGAAAAATTGATAACTTATTTCAAATAAGCTCATCAATACACAATATAAGAAAAGCATAAAATATATATGCACTCGTACTCAGGATTAATTAATAAAATCTCCAGAACAAACAATAAATCACAAGTTATAAAATGGCAGGTTAAAAGCATATTATATAGCAATAGATATATGGAATCTTGATTACATCGAGAGCTTGAATATGTAAGCAAATCATATAAGCTATAAAGTTACCCTGTGAAAAAACCATTTCCTAAACACGAGAAACCACACATACACATATGGATTAAAAATAATGTAATTGTTCCCCACAGCTGCTACAAAACTTTGTTGATTATTAATAAACAAAGTATACTATATGACCAAGGAATGATTAGAAAAGAGGACAACTGGGAAATGTGATGCCAAAGTTGAGCAAAGAAACAGTATAACAACTAATTTTTAACACTCATTTAATCCATGACACGAAACCATATACTTTCATGAGCAAAACCAGCTTAAAAAAGTTTCAATAAAAATTTTAAAAAGTTTTATAAAGAAAAACCTAATGAGGTATAAAAACTGAGAATGTGTCAAAATTTAATGCAAGAAATCCTGCTTCTTATAAAATTGAAAAACAGAATTCTCTTTGTGAATTCATAAATAAATTAATTAAATCAACACGTGCATACACTACCCAGAAATGAAATATATATACATACTCAGATCTTATAAAAGGTGACAAAATGTCTTAGAACATGTGTTCCAATTAATATATATATATATCAAAAATACTTTCTTGATCACTTCAATGTATCACAGCACTGAATTTTATTAGATTTGTATTTATAGTCTGTGCTGGGTGATATGATAAAACGCAAACCACACAATTTTTGAAAACCACTAGTGAATAGCGAATGCAGCAGCATCACAAAAAGAGTTTATTATTAGCGAAGCCTTATTTTATTATGAAAAATAAATTAGAGTGTCATTAGTAAACATAAGATGATGATGATGATGACACTTTAACCCAATGAAGGAAGAATTCATTAATTCTATGTAAAAAATTGATTTATATAAAACAATATAGAAATTCTCAAAGATAATTAGACTATGAAAATAAAATATGATATTAACATTTTGTACTTTAGACCAACTGCTGGGAAATTTCCAAAAATACAAACACCTTAATCAGCAACATATCACCCAAATTAGTATTCATAAAATTTGGCTACACATCTGAAACCAGAAAAATATCAGCTGTGGATTTTTCTCAGACAAATTCATCCATAAGGCTATAACTTACAAAAACATATACATATGTTTAGCACATAAATCCAATCTAGTATAAAAATGGCAACAAGTATGTTTAAGTGTTACCATACATCATGCTTGATATAAAAATATATGTAATACTCATACATATATATCCAACAAATCACTTCACAAAAGAAGTCCATCACAGCCAAGAGTACACTGTAAAAACTCTTATCAAAAATCATAATAAAATTGATAAATAAACAAACTGATATACATCCATACAATTTTTAATTAAAAAAAAAAAACTATTAATCATTTTATAAACCTGACTACTACCACAATAGAAAAGATATTGAAAATATTTTCCACACTCTTCCCCCCCCCCCTTCAATGCTCTATTTGAAATATATAAAATTTTCAATGAAATATTGAGATAGAAAAAAAAGTCATATATAATCAAAATTTATATAACAACTAGTTTTGTATGATTTGATCAGCTGGGAAGTTATTTTCTTATCCCATGGAATGCTATCCATATTTTTTAACCCTTTAAGTGGCATTAATGAGATATCTCGCCTCCTTAAAAGTATCTTAATTTAGCATTGACAAGCCCAGACATTTTGTAAAGTTGTTTTCTCAATGGAACTCTTTTCCTTATACCTTTTAGTTTGCACCTGCTGAAAATCTGAAGAATACCTTTTCATCAAAAAAGATATGGCATTTTGAAGGAAGATTAGTGATTTCTGTTTGATGCAAAAAGAGTTAACGAGAATGCTAGCCTGGGTTACAGGTGTACCACAAAATTAAGTGACAATCACAAGAATATTGAACAAATATTTTCAAGGACATGAGATATATTTAAAATTTACAAAGCACAATTATAATCATGACCAAAAAAAGGTAATTTAAAACATTTGTTAACATGTAACACAAGAATACATATTTTCTTGATGTTCCAAAAGCATAGCTCTTGCACGTATTTCACTCTGATATAGGCAATTTAGTAAATATAAGAAATGTGCATCAATAATTTTTCACAAAATATTTGGATTCCAGAACACTCAACAAATAGCTATTTCTCGTGTATCATCCATAAATTTCCATGATGCAAGTAAAATTTCTATTCAACTATTATGAATAATATTTTTTTAAATATATTTCTTGGCCTATGCAACATAGCACTTACATTTTTAAAAGCATAATTTTGTAGGCTAGTAGGGACACTGATACACTATGTTAATTTTTGTTTCATAAAACACAATTATTAAGAAATTTATATGAAAATTATGAGCAGTTTAACATTCAAATATCAACTAATTTAGTAGAATTTATTGTATAGAAATGTTCAAGAGATTAGTCCTTAGTAAGCATTTTCTAAGAAATACAGTGATCTCTCACTTATACATTTCTTTCAGTTAGGGGTCATTCAAGTATTACGTCAGTATCGATGGGGGAAGGGGTTTCCAATTTGCTGACTTTTGATGGGGGGGGGGGTTGGATGATGCTTACGTCATCGACCACCCTTTATGAAGATATGAAGTATTCTTAATGACATCTTATTTGGTGCACCAAAAACGGAAAAAACGTTTCGATAGTTATTGGACAACTGAACTTACATTCTACCTATTGATAAGTCCCCTACAGAGCCAATTTAATGATCTCTAAATGTTTCACGGATCCTTCATGTGCTCTGGAGCTGTGCCACGCATCACTCAAGTGATCTGTAATTATACCACGGATCACTTAAGTAATCTGGGAAAGTTTCGTGGGTAATTTGAGTGATGTAGAACCACACTGGGGGCTGCTTAAGTGCTCTAAAACTGTGCCACATGTCACTCAAGGGATCTCATAATGTGCCACGGATCGTTTAAGTGTTCTGTAACTGTGTTGCGGGTTACTTAGGTGATCTTTGAATGTGAAAGTGATCGTTGAGGCCTACATCAGTGATCCGAAAATGTGCCACTTGAATGCTCTGGAATTGTGCCACGGGTCATTTAAGCGATTTGTAAATGGGCCGCTTAGTTCATTTTTACAAAATTAAGTTTGAGGGGGGCAAGCCACATCAGATAACCTTCAGAGATACATTTGGTTCGCGGGTCAAAGGTTTACCATACATGGCTTAAAGGGTGAATCAGTTTTTAAAGAGAAATTTTGAGTTCTTACCCTTCAAATAGCATTGAAATTAACAGAAATCAACTGTAATAACATATAAAGTATTTTCTTTCGAAATTTTAATCAAAAAAAAAATTTGTTATATTTTTTGAATTAAAAAAAAAAAATTTCGTTTGGGGAGGGGGAGGCGCACAAGCCCGTATGCCCCCTCCCTCGTACGTTTCTGATCCCATCAATATGCGTTAGGAGGTTGGGGGCAGTGATGACGAAATTTTGCTGACAAAGGGGGGGTCAGAGTTTTGCTGACTTTTGCTGACAAGGGGGAGGGGGTCAAAAATGGCTAAAAATTTCTTTATGTAATACTTGAACGGCCCCTTATGACATGATTTCCTGCACTCCCAGTCAAAGATACCGGTAAATAATGCTGTTCTTTTATACACCTCTCTCACTTATGCTTTTTTTTCCTTGTTCCCTTGTACTGATGCATAAGTGTGAGATCACTGTACTTGTGCATAGAATGGAAGATAACAGTGATTAAATTAAAGTTAAATTTCATCTTAAGACGGTGCAGTGGATACACATACCTGGTGCTTACATTGAACAACATTTCTTGCGTTTTCTTTTTTCTCCTTACTGTGGTGCTCATGCTCTGGGTAGATCAAGAAATATATCAATGCTTCTATTTCACTTTTATGCAATACTTGTGCACCCCCATTAGCATACATATGGTAAATGTAAACTTATTTGAACTTCTTCAATGCCATTTCAAGACTTTTAAAGGCAGACATGTAGCTAGAGACAAGAGAAAACAAATACCACACTCTACCTCAAAACTTTTTTTGCTAGGAATACACCTACACCCCTAATAGCATTGCAGGGTTAAAGAAATAGCTATTTATCTTCACATGACGTATTTTGATTGAATTCGATAATGAATATTAGGAAACTAAAATTTGCATTTATCGAGTGCATGGCTAAAAATTGGTAACAATAAAATTTTGATTACGCTCCATAACATCAAACATTCTTATCAAAAATACTGAACATGATCTAAGATTTGCTCATTCTGCATGATTAACTAATGCTCAAATTTGTTCATTTAAAGCACTTTGCAATTAGAAAAAATGTATTATCATTAGAAGTGGGAATGTGATTTCAATAAGATTAAAGTAAGAAATGGGCAAATACATAAATTGAGATGATCCAGTAGTGATTACTAAGGAATGTGGTACGTTCTGAATGTATTTTGGTATACCAAACCATTATATGATTATGCATACTATGCAAGAAACCCTTTTTCCCAATTGTTTGTAGTAACTTGGTGACGTTTTAAACTATGCTGCAAAGTAACAGATAAGGGTAATGTACCATCCTGTGACTGACCCTCTACAGGAATATCTAACAAAGTTTTTTCTTCTTCTGTTCCTGCTGCTCGATTAATGTATCCCCCAGATTCATCTATAGAAAATCGAACTCTGGATGTGCTGCCAGAACTTTCATCACTAGGTGTTCCTAATCCATCAGTAGGAGTAGTTCTTTGTGAACTTGAATTTGAAAAAGCAGCCCATCCTTTAGGAGATGTTCGACCAAGGGAAGACTTTCTTGGTAAAGGTGGGAGACGTGTAACTGATATGTCCAGAGTAGCAGGGCGATCAGGAGGCAACTCTTGGCTTTTACGTCGGTGTAAGCTGTGATGAGATAGATTAGAAGTGTTTGATGAATAATTAAGTAAACGGTGGCATGTCAGTATGTCTGCATCAGTTTCATCATCATGAAAAGAAGGATTAATATTTGAAGAGGAAGTATTTGAGGAATTTGACACATTTGATGGAGTACGTTTATGACCATAACAGCGTTGAGCAGTTCGTGTAGGTACTAAGCCTATGTGAGAAATCTGAGAACCAGGATTATCGTATGCAAATCCTTCAGGCGACCAATCTGTGTATGCTTTTTCAGTATGGCATGAATCTGAATTGCTATACAATGGATCAGAAACACAATGCATTTGTGTATTTCTACCACTAGATTGAGCTGTATCTGGATGACTGAAAATTTCTGAACTGAAGTATTCGGCATTGGAAAATTCATTCAAATATCTTTCAGCAATGGCAGAATTAGAGTCCCAGTTTGGAAGTGTTATGCTTGAATTCAAACCGAATACTCTGTCAACATTTGTACCAACTAATTTATCGCTAGGATTCATGGTATGACACTGATTTGAACTTGGACTTGTATCACTATACTTTGTTGGCTGGATGCCAAATTCCAAATTGAGACTTGGGCGAAAATGCTTGGTTTGACCATGGTAAGTGTTATGGGGATAGCCTGACGTAGTCGAAAACTCATAATCCGTCCCCAACACATATGGTGTTCCTAAAAAAAGTAAAAAACAGTTAAATATGCATATAGAATAACAGATAAATTATAATCTATATAAAGAGTTTAAAAAATAAAAAAAACACAGGAAAAATTATGTATAACAGCTCTAGAAAACTTGTGCATGAACAAGTATGTTTTTTATATACAAAAAATAATTGCAAACCCCAGAGTAACAAAACACAATTCATACATTTTCATTGTGTGACAATAAGATAAACTTTAGGAGAGGTGAGATAATTTCTCCATGAGCAAAAGTTTAAAGGTACACACACACACACCTCTTTTAGTATGATTGCAAAACAATATCTGGTTACAAATGAAAAGATGAAAATATTTTTTTTGTTTAAAATGCAGGCAAAGCTCGAGTGATTTTTTTTTTTTTTTTTTTTTTTTTTTTGACTTAAAGAAAGATATAGTCCGAAGAGAAATTTATTGAAAACATATAGTGTCTGGTCTCAGATTTAATGATAAAATTTAGGTATCATTGCTTCTGAAATGTGTTGGAAGTGGGTTTTCTATACAAATACAACGCCACAACAGGCAAAATGCCCAACGAGGTGGCTGAGAAAAAGATGCCCATAACAAACATAGATGTTATATATTTCAAAAATACAGCAACCCAATTAAAAACACAATAACAAAAATTATAAGCAATATATACACATGATACAATGCCCATAAAGAATATTATGGTTGTCTTATTCTAAGTATGTATAGCTTCTCGATTTACCCCAACATGTTTATCGTATTTCTTTTTAAACGTGTCAATTGTGTTACAATTTACTACCTACGAGGGTAAGCTATTCCATTTATTAACAACCCTGTTAGAGAAAAATTCCCAGCGACACCATAACCTCGCATTGTCCCTTACCATTCGATACTGGTGTCCCTTTGTAAAAGCAGTCGATTGGCGGTGTACTAAAAGTTTATGGTCCATCCTATCCATCCTGTTGAAAATTTTGAACACTTCGATCATATCTCCCAGACACCTGCGCTCATCCAATGTAAACATATTTAAAAAATGTAGTCTTTCTTCATAACTCAATGCCCGTGTGCCAACAAGGACACACGTAGCTCTTCTCTGCTTCAACTTTTTTTTAAATTTATTTATTTAAAGTTATTCTACCTTAAAAACATAGGAAACTTCAGTAATTAACCAGGTGATGAATGTCCAACACTCAAACGTGCATTTATCATCAACTAATATTATAGTACGATTGGCAGGGAAGTGTTTGTATACCACCTACATTTAAAAAAAACAGAAGGGGCTGTGTGATCTAGGTTACAGACATATCATACGTCAGTGGGGTGAAATGGCAAATGAGAGAACAGAAGAAATAATCTATTAAAATAGTAATAGTTATACACAGTTTAGAGAATTTAATTTCCCACATAAAAATCTTCATGTTTGCGATAAATACAAATTCAGGGGTCTGCCCAGCCAAAATTTGGATTCGTTTTTTGGACCCTTCACAAAATTCTGGTTCTTAAAAACTGACCCTTTATAAAATAAAATTTAACAAAACCATAAATTTGACATTGCATCTCTTTAATCAACTAGATTGTCTTGCTTTCCGCAAAATTACTTACATTTCACAAAATTAATGACCATTTTAACAAAAATAAAAAGCACTTTCAAAAAAATAGGACCGTATGAAAAAAGTCTGGACAGATTTCCCCCCCCCCCCACACACACACATGAAATGCACTTTTTCATAAGTACCATCATATGTTGAATTACAAATATTTTCTTTTCTAAAATTTTTATAACTTTATAATTATTTTTAAGAATTTTATAATCTTATCAATTAAACATTAGATATTATTGTGAAGAAAAAATTGTAACTGCATTAAGAAGAAATGTACAAAAAATTTTTTATAAAAACTCATTTGAATTTTTCAAAGTTAAAATCTCAGGATAAAAGTAATTGATTAGGCAGCAGCTTTGAATTTGACGAAAGAACTGAAAATTATCTTTTAGGGCTAAATAAGCTCTCCAGCTATGTTATGAGAAATTATAGTATTTTTATATAATTAAAGCTGTAATCTTTAAAATCAAGTTGTTTGATGTACTATAGTACGATTTGTTATTTGTATACCTATTTTAAATATTAACGATGTAGAAAACCTCTGTTGTATGTTCATGTTCAAAAGTTATTCACCTATAGCAGAGTAGAGTATAGTTCATACTACAGCAGAGTTCCCCAAACTCTTTGTTTCAGCGCTTCTTCAGAATTTTTTTTCTTTCCTTTGCCCCTCCCAACTCAAGCCAACCCAGAGTTCAATGTTATACCCATATCTTCTACTGCAACCATTCTATTGTCCCTCCATTCCCATTTTGGGAAACACTGTACTAGAGTCTACAGTCATTTTTTGTAATTTTGTAATAATTTGTTAATAAAGTGAATAATATATTAGTAAAAATATTGTACTGTAATCCAGTCGACTTTACACCATTGCTGAAAGAAGGATTCAACGTTACCTAGCAGCTATTCTGAAGTTTTGAATATTTTCACACAGTTTTGATTCTGCTTGACAGGAGATATCATAGGCCAACTCATATATTTGAGTTATTTATGTATCTGCTGTTCGCTAAAAATATTTGTGCTTCTCAATTTCAGCTGGAACTTTTGTCAAGAGAAGCAAATTTTCAGTCACAAAAATGATGGATGCATCAGTAACTCAAATGCATGAATTGATCGATAATGTGTTGAGCAGAATTGGAACTGTTTGGAAATATTCATTAGAATAGCTGCTAAGTAATGTTGAATCCTTTTTTTCATCGTTGGTTATGGGATTTCTATTCTGAGAGGGATCAATTAAAGTTTCTATATATGACTAATTCAATATTCTCTTTCTACAGCCTATCTTGACACTTACATTTTAAATTCTTTTTCATTGTCTATTGTTTATTATATTTATTTTATTTTTGCCATTTTATTTGTTATTTTTTATTTCTTTTTGAAAAAAATTGTTTCATTTTAACATAAGTTTTTAATCAGTTATATAAACAGTATAATTTAAATCAAATAATAAAACTACAAATCAAACAATAATATGAATATTTTAAATTGAAAATATAACAATGTTAGCTAATGAAATTTCAATTAAAACTATCATTATTAACTCACCCTTATCTTTTGACCACCACTGTTTATCGTCACTTTCTTCTTCTGGAGAAACAGGAGAAAGTCTGGGGTGAAATGTGGAATATTTAGCTTGTCTTACGTCAAACCCTGCAGCAACAGATGCAAGCATTGTTCCTATATTTCCCAAAGCAGAGCCCAACATTTTACGAGGTAGAGAAGTTCGTTTTATAGCATCAGACATAGATCCATTATGTTGCAAAGATGACCATGCAGAAGTAAAGTTTTCAGCTTCCTGCCCAACTAAATTTTAAAATGAAAAATATAAGCAGCATAACATTTAATCTCACACTTGAAGATTAATGAGAGAAAAGAATGAAAGCACAAAAAATATTAGGCAGTTGCACATGAAATGTTTAACTTTGGAATGAAGCGGTTTGCTTTTTCTCAGATGTTTTCCTACACAATTGTTTTTATTTATTTACTTCACAAATACAAGTATATAATACACAAATACCAATATACAATACAAACACTTTGTAGTCTCAAGGGACTGAAAAGAGCTCCCAGCAGATGTAAAGGAATTAGTTTATTGAATATTTTTCAGCAACAGTGTTATCATATTGATTAAATATGCTTCAATGTATTTTCATTTGTATATTTTTAAATAAAAATTCAGAATTAAAAACTACTTATTGTGAAGCTCAATAAAATATATCATGCATCATTTTGTTATTGTACTCTTTACGTGTACTATGTTCACACACAAATTGTTTTTATATACTCTTACAATACATTCATCAAAATGGTTTCATAATCTATGCTTCTAACAAAATCAAATATTATATGTGATTCATGTTTTTTATTATTATTAAGTCAATTTCCAGTTTCCGCTGGAAATTTGTTAATAACCTGCTGGGTGCTAAACAAAAAACAAATATTCTCCCTTATCATGTTGAACCTCAAAACCTTGTTAATCAGTTCACACTTTATTAATGTCTCATCAAATAGAGAAGTTTTGGAGGATGTTCATAAACAATATATTCAAAACATCAGTAACTCCATTCTCTTTCTCTCAGATATTGCTGAGATAAAAAAATCTAAAAACTTCAGTTATGTCTTCTGATTCAATTAATGTAAAAGTTTTAAATATATCCCGGATAATGTACTACAGCTATTTTCCAGGCTTATCAATGATAGTTTGGAAAATTGAATTTTTCTAGACTTATTATAAAAAATGTCGTCATAGTCCCAATCTATAAAGCAGGTGACCCATTATAGACCCATTTTGGTTCTTTGTGCAGTATCAAAAATTATGAGAAAAAGACTTTTCATATTTAAATGCCCATAATTTATTTTCAAACAACCAACACAGGTTTCTTCCAAATAGAAATATGGAAACTGCTTTTTTTTTAATTTAGTAACTATTGTTGATAATATAGACAAATCAAATAAAACAATAGCTATATTCCTGGATATACAGAAATGTTTCAAAAGCATTGGGTGACCATACCATTTTACTTATTAAACTCTTCAACTGTATGGAATTAGAGTTAATGCTTATAGCCTATTTAAATCATACTTTAAGAACAGGATCCAAAGAGTTAAATGTGGTAAATACATTAATACTCTGATGTCCATGAAGAAAGGAATTCCTCAAGGATCTATTTTAGGACCACTTCTTTTTACTATATTCATCAATGGTTTATGTAACCTTGATTTATTCGCTAAAATTATCACATTCGCTGGTGATACTGCACTACTTTATTTAGCTACAGATCATCAATCTTTAACGAACACCATAAATCATGACTTAACTAAAGTTTACAACTGGTTTTCTGCAAATGATAGAGAAATCAGCCCTTTAAGGAGTTTTTAAAATTTTCCTGATCCGCATTACAACTGCCACATTGGAAATAAAAGCATATTGAGAACCCAAGCTATTTCGGGGTGAACAAAATAATGCCGATCTAGTTTGATGAGATCCCTCTGGATTGCCGCTGTAAGGGTTAACGTATTGAAAACAAAGGTACAAAAGCCCCATTTGAGAAAGTATGGCACCACCTACTGAACACAAAACATGCTGAATGCTGGGCACACACACAAACACACTTGAGTTTCACCAACACAAATCTGACAGCATCCATATTCAGGTGTGAAAATATGTGGCAGCTAAATGGTGACAGATCAGAGTGGTGGACCAACAGGGAGGGAAAATAAAATCATTCTACCAGGAAATCGCTTCACAAGGATTTATATGAAATCCTTGCTCCTGTGAATAAGGAAAATAAATGTCAGAGAGTGTGTACTGAGAGAAGAGAGAGAGAATCTCATTTGCTTTAAATTTAAATCAAAAGATATTATTGAAAGAGCTAAGATTTTTTTAAAGAAATGAAAAAATCAATCAAAAGGGAATTTATAGATTGACTTATTAGTAAATATATAAATGTGTTCCCCTAACTTTTAATTACAGTAGATCCTGTTTATAACGCTTTTCAAAAAACGTAAGCAAGAAAATACTTTAAACGGGTAAATAAGAATTATTTAAAGTTGGGACCATGAAAATCAGTTGCACTAAGTGGAAAAATGTTCTAAATGGGAAGGTTAAAAGCCGGATCAACTGTATATTTGGTTTAGACTTGTTATATGTGCTACATTCCATATGTTAAATTCTCATTATGGGCTTCTTTGTAAGCTTTTCCTACTAGTTGACAATGAAAGTAAATGAACCTCTGGATAGAACATGTTTTTAGAAATGAATCATTTGATTCACAGAGATACCTTTTTTCCTACCCAGAACATGGCCTGCTGCTCTGTCTCAATGAAGAGATATAAGCACGTGATGAAAGACCTGGGGCATGCTGAAAAAAAAAATTCATAGAGCTACCAGTGAATTATGGGGAGGGGGGGGCATACTTTTTTTCAAGATAATTTTTTTCGAGAGGGACCCACTTTCACTCAAAAGGGACCCAGATTTTTTGAATACCCTGGGTCCCTAAAGTACCATGGCATCTCTGGATACAATATTATTTTTCATAGCCAAAACTGCCCACATAACTTTTCATGTACATGCTCATCTTTAAAACAAGTATCTTCATTAAGTATCTTGGATAAAAAGTTAAAATGGAAACACATACAATCAAAACTTCGATACACCCTATACAAATTCAATTATCTTAAGCAATATGTAAATCGACTTTTCCTATTGTCATTTTATTATGCTGTTATTCATTCACGTCTATTATATGGCCTGACTGTGTGGGGAAGTGATTACATGAGTACTTTGTGCCCCATTATTTTCAAATACAAAGAAAAATAATTCGAATGCATATTATTTCTCGTAGGCTTATTCTAAGACCGGCAATTTTCTCATTTGGAAATGAAAAACAAATACATGATCTTGTACACAACACTAGTTTCCTTGGAAATTTCACAGAGATAACTGAATTCAAATCATTCTTCAACATATAAAGGTTAAGGGCCCTTTCACACGGAGCGGATATGGACGCAGGTCCAGAAGAAGTTTTAACAATTGGTATATACAGAGCATTTCAGACGATGTGGAATGCGCCCGCACCTTTGAAGTGTTCATGTGGGTCCGGATGGCATCCACATGTATCAAAACTTACTTGTGGGCTCCACATCCACACATACAAGTTTCGTACATTAGGTTATTTGGAGCTATTCACACGACGCGGATGCGGGTCGAATTATTCAACATCTTTGGCTACTTTTTCAAGATGATTTTGCATGGAATTTTTTTAATTATTTGACATAAATATAAAAACACCATATGAAGGTCCCTGTGCATCAATAGGATGTACCCACATATATGTCTATCCCTCCGTTTCCTTCTGAGATAAAGAAGATATAGCAACTTTAACTGCCTTTTGTCCATACTTTACAATTTTATATAATAAAACCTGCCAACAACGAACACTGACGGGACCAAAATTATAAGCCGTTCTGTAATTCATTACGAATATAATTGACTGAATACTTTAATAACTTTTAAATTTAATTACAAATTTTTAATTTTCTCTTTTTAAATTTTTAAAATTATTTTAAAAATATAAATATTTAAAATTGTTTTAAATATTTATTTTTTTTATTTTTAAAACTAAATACTTTTATTAAACAACGTTATCTATGTACGGCGTTCACTCAGGGCTGGATTAACACGTTTGAAAGCCCTAAGCACTTGAATAGTTTTGGTGTGTGTGTCCCACACCCAATACCTACATATATACGTTACATAATATTGAGTCTATAAACTTAAAAAAAAATTGAAATTTTATATTTCAGAAGTGACTAATCTAAGGATGGGATTTCACTCTAAAAGGTTTATGAAAGTTATTTTATAAAACTTGAAACAAAGCAACCAATAAATTTATTGGTTACATTTGAGAAAATGCAACCGATCAGCTTATTGGTTGCATTTATAAAAGAATTATAAAATTTTTATAGTGTAATCCAGGCTTAACACAGAATTGTGATGTGAATATTTCCAAGCACAGACATTTTGAAAGTCTTCACCCCTCCCCCTTTTCCTACTTGCAAAGTCTTTGATATCTCCTGATTTTTTTTTTTTTTTTTGGTACATCATTGGATGTGTTTTTGGAATTTTTTTTCATATTTCCTAAAAAGACAGATCTTAGATTTTTTTTTTCAAAACCTTTTGAAAATATTTTGAGATATATTCTCCCATTGACTAATTGTGACGATCAAACTGAAAAGGCATCTTTATGTTAAGATTAAACTATTAAGATTATTCTATGGGGCTCTAGATTAAACCACCAAAGAATAGCTCTAGGCTGCCTATGAGCACTGAATCAGGGGTGAAGGAGAAAAATAATTACAAAAATTGGGGGAAAAAAGTTTTTATGCAAAAATTTCAAACTAAAGATTTTTTAGAACTTTAGTGCTCGTGTGAAAGGGCATGCGGATCTGGGATCTGGACCCACGTCCGCTCAGTGTGAAATGGGCCTAAAGGTTCTCTACCCACAGGCAGGAAAAAGAAAATAAAATGTTTTTTCAGAAGAAATAGAAAAGAAGTTAAGAGCTGGTATATTGGCTTTGATTTCAACAATGGAAAAAAAGGAGGGTCTCTCCACTTTAGATCCCTTCATCTATTTACTCAGAGGGCAGATTGTTTCTTGGCCAACATTGTAAAATCCCACCATTCAACTGATAAGACATTTCTCTCAGTAGGGGATCTGGAGGTAAATGCTGATAAGGATTTTTTTTCCTCTTACTGGGGATCAGAAAAATAATCTTCCATGGAAAAAAGTGAAGGTAAACCATTTGAATGAAATTTATCCTCTGATTTTTCCCCCCTTCAAATTTTCCCTGACTTTTGACAAATATTTCATATTTTCCCTGACTTTCCCTGACCGTTTTCTGATTCCCTGACTTTCCAGGTTGCTGGGAACCCTGTCTATGGAGGTCTCAGGGGGTCTCACATAAAAATCCCAAAAATTTTTGTTGCAGGTTTCCCACCATTTTGAAAAAGAAGTCTGCCATATTAGATTTTTTATGCGGTCAACAAAGACAGCTAATGCAGGCAAGGCTGTAGCAAGAGGGGGGTTTGAGGGTCTGGTCTCCCCACTGAAATGTAAGAAAATGCTTAAAAAGAGCAGAAAAGATGGCCAAATCTATTGTTATATCACTTTGGTCCCTCCCCCAAAATGCAAGTAGTCACCCTCCGAAAGAAATTTATGGCTACGTTCCTGGCTGCAGGCAAAGTATTGGGCCTAGAGCATTCACCGTTTCATTAAAATGCATATAAAAATGTTATGTTTTAAATATATTATAACAAGTTTGGTTTGTAGCATTTTAGAAAAATTATTGGAGCTGAAATTGTGTGTAATTTTGCTACTTTTTGGTTCTGAAACCAAAGTTGTTTTTCAATAACATTTAAAACACAAAATACTTAAAAGACTCATCAGACAAAATTTGTAGAGTATAAAAAGTATAACAGAACTGACATAAAGTGATATTTCTAGATACAAAAAATTAGCACTCACGAGCGTTTGGATAGGGTATAGCATATAGGACTATGTTAAGCAAGGTCTGCGTAGGGCTTCACTCCACATTTCAGTGGCCTACCTAAGCAAATGCATTAACTATTAAGTTTTCATTATTTTCTATTTGTATACTCATATTTTAAACCTATCAGTAAATGAGGGGGGTGCATTTTATTTTTTACTTATGAAAACTAAAGAATAATAGAAATAATATATTCCTTTATTTGGTGCTCTTTGTAAAACAGACAAACATTTGTAAAATTGAAAGAGACAACTACACAAATTTTCAGTTTTCGAAAGGTTTTGATATTTAATTGACTTTTAATAAGTCTTCAAATAATTACACTTCACATCTAAGTCGTTTATGTTGTGCAGGCAGCGAATTAAATTTGGTGATATCTTCAAATTCTTTTGCGTCTGGAGTATTGCAAGTTGGTTCATCAGTATCAACATATTAGGATTCATCAATTGTTCGTAAGCTATTACTGCACCCAGAATCAGCACACTGACCACACATAGATGAGCATTCAAGTCTGCTTTTTTTCTTGCATTCACAGTTTTTTTCACATGAAGTGTTGCAGTTATATATAACCAATTTCAGAATGCTTTCTGAAATAACCTCTCTAATTATTGGAGCAGGGAGAAATTAACCATTATCTAGCTTCCAACCACATTTCTGTTAGTGGTAGATCCATATACCTTCACTACTGTACCTGTAGATATACAAGATATGAATGCTGGCGTGCTGTGTCAGAGGTAGGAGGGAGTACTGCCAAATTGAATGTACTACCGACTTTCTGCTTGCTACAGTTATTAAATAGATATGATGCCTTGCTTTGTCAGGATCAGATTGCCCTTTTACCCCATACATAGCCAAGAAGAACTTTTTTCCAGCTGCTGCAATTGAGTTTGAAGAAGAAGCGTAATTAAAGAAATTCATCTGATTACGAAGATTTTGGTCTGTAAAAAGCAATTTGTAAGCATTCTTTTTCCCTTTTCTGAATGGAGCAGAGGTGAAATTCAGTAAATGCATGTAGAAACAACATGCTGTCTTTCATATCTCCTAACTGGTTCTGTATGTGCTGAATACTGTATTTACGATCATGTTTTCTTTTCTTATCAGGCATTACCATGAATAATTCCTTTATTGCATGAGTGATTAACAATGCAGAGATTGGTATCTTCTCCCACAAGTACTGATGGACCTGATTCTGCTATTTTAATTGCTTCTGATGTGATCAAAGTGCCTGCATCACCGACTGCTTGGTTAGCATTGCATCCTGCGACTTGAAGATAATTTTTTTAATAGACTAATGAATGATGCTTAGTTTTTCTAATTTGACAGAAAATTATATATATATGTTGGGATATGAACACATCATTATTTTCTGCAACGTTTACATCAATTGATGTTTTAAATCCTTCTCTCTGTATGTGCTCAACATCTTTTACGCTGGGGCCTCCTTCATGGCTTCCTTCGTCAAATATTAAGTAGCATCTTCCATAGTGTTGCAATGTATAAGCAATGTGCTGGTTACATATTTCTTTATAAGTTACTATACATTGCCATACAACTATATGTAACATATGTCCACCATCCATTATGTATATACAATTATTGGGAATAGAAAATTCACTTTCTTAAACACTTTCCGGAACACTAACAAGAGATGATTTTGTGCCCTTCCGGATTGATTTACCATCAAACAGGGCGGATTGTGAAAAGCCAGTTCATACATGGCAAACTGTTAGCTAATTCTTCATCCGTTTCTATTGTACACAGCATTCTATGAAAGAGTTTATTTGAGTTGACTACAATTTCTTTGTTATTTATGTTCACGTCTTTCATAACCGTGGCTAGAGACTTTGCCATGTCCTTGCACTGGTACTGGACATCACTAAAGAGCTCCCCAATACTCTTGTTTGGAGAAAATAGTTCAATTTCTACAGTTCTCTCACAGTTTATTGAACTGTTTCCAATTATTCCGGTGGAGAATGAAATCAGCTGAAGGGAAAGAATTTGAATGGGTGTTGGATTGCAACCACTGTATAAACTTGTTGATGTCTACATGTCCTGATCTTGTCTTGATGTTCTCAAATCTGCATGCTGTTCTCAGGATGCACCATGAACTCTGGTAAAGTCTTTTACAGCACCGACAACTCTTGAAATGAATGGCATAGTGTGTATTCACTTTGCAAGTGTGGATACAGATAAACCATGACCACGAGTTGAATCAAATTAGCTCTTCATTTGACACATCAGGACTTGCTCTATGGTTATATCTGACCAGATACTTGTCCAGAATTTGCATGACCTACGGATACTATAAAAGCCTTGTGTAGCAAAAGTTTGAAATTCTTTCTTTTTTTTCAGATCAAACATTTCTTGAAGATAAACTGCACATATTTTGCGTAACTGAAGCAGCCAGCTGCATGAAAGAATGGCAGCATTTGCTGCACACTGTAGAGATGTAGCTGTCAATTCCAGCAATGCTTGGCGCTGATAAAGAGACACATTATTTTCACTATATTTATGTACTGGGTCCAATGTTTCACTGTACGTCCTTTGTTAATTTTTCAATAATTTGAGAGTCAAAAACATTTTCAATGGTAGATGTGCCATTGAATAGTGAATTGCATCACTGTTTTAAACTTACAGATAAGGTTTCATTAACTTTACTCAAGAAGAGTAATTAAATAATGAAGGGTTAACAGGTGGACACGAACTGCTCTTGGGTAAGCTCATCCTTTAAACATAAAAGATACACTATTCTTTGCGTGAACTTCCTGATACGGGTTTTCTAAACCACTGTCACTCATGAGTTCACCAATTGTGCCCAAGTAGGAAAACTAATGACAAACTATCAGATTTTAAGAACTTTCAGAAGAAGCTGCGAGAACTATATCCATCGCTTTTGCATACAGTGACTGGTCATATGCTACCATGACATTGCTCTGACAGTTTTCCTTTCCTTCTGCTGCTTGGAGTAGTAATGAGGTGAATATTGTGGAAAGATTATTTGGATCAGAGTTAATAAATGACTTTGGAAATACAGTGGATACTCTAAACAGTTTATTACTGTAATGAATTTAGAAATGGGTTACCTTCTGGGTGAGACAATACTAGGGAAAGACCAACGTGTGTAGTTGGGTCTACACAGGGGGGGTGCCCTAAAACTGGTTTTCTAGCTACTCTTTTCGAAAAATCAAGTGACGTCACCCGATTCCTCACGCGACCGTCTCCCGTTGGAACACTGAGTAAAATTACTGTTTTTTGATAATTTTTTTTGCATAGTTCTAATTCACAAAACTCTATCATTCTTTCAGAGTAGATGCCACAAATACCGCTGATTATCAAAATATATTTATTTTTTATTTTTTTGAAAGTTTTTTTATTTTTGATAGATTTTTTTCCGACCCATGTATGCAATGTTAAATCAATGGGAAGTATGCACGTTTGTAAAATCAAAAAGGGAAACGGAAAGGGAATTATCAGAATGGGGAAAAACATTTTTCTAATAAATGATGGCCTTTTGCAACATTCAGTGGGAATGTATAAATTGGAATAAGTTATGTTTTCATCTTTTTCTTATAACTCGGCCTTACATTCAGAGCCGCAACTAGGGGAGAGCAGGCGGGTTTGGTCTGGGGGGGGGGCAAATTTCCTCCTTTCACCTCTCCTTCAATCAACATTACAAGCAGGGCCGCAACTAGATGCTTGGTCACCCGGGGCAAGTGCGCATTTCAGCGCCCCATTGTAATGTTGAAGGAGAGGTTTGGGAATAAAATTTACGCCCCCTCTGGTCCAGCGCCCTGGGCCATGGCACCCACATCCTGGAGTGGGACCCCTAGGCTGGAGTTTGCGGACCCCCCAACCAGACTTTCATGGGCCCTTTTATGTTGGATTTATAGCGTGAAAAACAAAAAATAATTAAAATCGTCCCAGGGACCCAGGGCTGGAGCCTTGCCAGCCCACCCCTTGTGGGGGGGGGGCACAAGGGGTGAGCTCTCATGCCCTGGGCATGAGAACCCACCTGCCCCCCTCCCTAGTTGCGACCCTGATTACAAGGGAACACCAGAATATGTACTTGCTTGGCTGACCAAGCATCGGTTGCCCACATTACTTGTAGAACATAGATCAGGGCCTGATTTCTGCATGGGGAAGTGAAGCATTTGCTCTGGGACAGGACTGCAAATAGATACTTGGTCAGTCGGAGCAAGCAAGTATTTTGGCGTCCCCTTGTAATGTCGAAAATTTAGCCCAGGATCCGGAGCACCAGACCCACCCGTTCCCCTCCGGGTTACGGCCCTGCCCAGGAGTTCCAACATTTAAACAACATGCGTTCACTGATTAACAAAACGTCTTTGATCCAGGTCACGGATAGCCCCCATGTCTGATTTGGGCCCCGACATGGATGTTCAAACTCTTCAGTTTGCGGGCCATATGACAATGAAAACAGGGATAAAATTAATTTCAAAATGTTTAATTGATGCTTGAATAATTTCTGCATAGTTACTACTGCATCACAATCATTAGTGCATTATATAATATAATTCGATTTCGCATACGTGTTACCCAGGCGTGTACTCTTTAGCTGCGGGCCACAAACTCTCTCTCTGATACAATAATCGTGTTGTAAGCACTAGGTACTTTCTTAACAACACTTTTTCGCGAGCTGTACGGAATCTCTTGTCATCCTACCACTATGGGTGGGGGACTGGTTGTCCCGTATATACAGGACTCTAGCCCTTATGCGGGAGGGGCAGTGGTTGTTGCATTGCATATTTATTAATTATGGGGGGGGGGCTCACTCCCTTAGTAAAATTTATTAGGGAGGGGCTCGAACTGCCTCAACCCCAGGTTCCAGTGCCTATGGCCCGGGGGCAGGACCGGATTTAGTCATTCAGCTGGTGCAAGAACAGTTTTGCGGTCCTGGTGATAGGGGTTGGGCCCAGAGGTTAACTAATTTTTGCTCTATAAAACTATGCAAAAAAATTCATGAAAAACCAACAATTTTACATTATGCTCCCGTTTCAGTGGGTCACATGAGGAATCAGGTGACGTCAAAACCAGTTTCATTCTGAAGCGCGCTTGCTAATACTTAACCTTATATATTCTAGAAACCTTGGGTCTACACACATTGGTCTTTCCCTAGTAGAGTTCATTTGTTCCATGAGACCGCTACAGCTACACCGAGGTTGAATATACACACACGATCCTGCCATCCACAAAGAATCAACAGAACAGAAGAAGAGACAACAATTCAGAAAAAAAATACCAAAATTACTATTTCAGCACGAAAAATTTTTCCAAAAAGTTGCAAACCCAAACTTGTTATAATACATTTAAAACACATCATTTTTATGTGCATTTTAAAAAAGAATGAACGTTCTAGGCCTAATAGTTTGCCTGTAGTAGCTGTTTTTGTTAACCGTGGCAAAAATCCAATATGACCGACTTCTTTTCAAAATGGCAGGATTTTGGAAATGGATGGAAACCTGCAGCAGGATTTTATAGGATTTTTATATGAGACCACCTGAGACCTCCACAAACAAATCTCATTCGGTTCTGGCTTGTTATTTTGAATGTCTGAGTTGGCCTAATTTGACTGTACTAATATCAGTATCTTATACAAAAGCACTGTATCATCTGAAAAGATTATCTGTTTTCCACTAAATCGCAAGTTACGTAACTCATCTATATATATTAAAGATAATGTAGGATCCAGAACAGAACCGCAAGGTACATCTTCTTTCACTGTGCTTTCACTACTTTGCACGCGCACGTTTTTTTAAACATGTTTATTTAGATGACATTTCTCTATTTTTATTTTTTTGAAATCTATATTGGTTAGTGAGAAATTTTTTTGTCAACAAATACAGAGAAAAACTGCATCCAGCTGGATTCAATGCATAAAAAATTGGGAGTTATAATAAAAACTGGCCTAGATTGGTAAGCAGTGATTCAGTTTTACACAAGTTTAGCTATGTAGTTAACCATTAAGTTTTACCAAGGAGTAAATCAATGATGGTTGGAGCCTTTGGATCATTTTTCATAGGAAAAAGATTTAATAATGAAGCAGCCAACAATGCTTTGAGGACAACAAAAATGCTTTTGAGAAGCTTCTTCAGTCCAGAACATTTGATTTCTTTGAAAATAGTGTTAATGTCCAGAAAGACAAGAATGGACTCGGATACATCACATCACATGACTGTCAGATGAATCCACTCTTTTTTTATGCAAAGTGATTTTAACAACCAGTTGATCTACTGTGCATCAAATCTTTTATGTTTGACTTTTGAAGCACTATTTCTAGCATATTAACTTGTAGTGACAAAGCAGCATCCCAAATAATTACTATAATTTACTTTTTAACAACATCATCATCACCATGTAGTATGTAAGTAAACATGGGATAAAAAGCAGCATGTGCCATGGGGTTCTGTGTTGAAATGTTGTACATTAAATACTTTGTTTAGCATTAAATTTTTTCCATTTGTTATCATTAGAAGGTGAATTCAAGCACGTTAAGTAAGACATAACAACTGATATACACACCGACTTACTCTCTCTCTCTCATTATATTTTCACATACATACTGTTCATAAGCTACATACTATAGTTCATAAGCAGATACACACTCCTTGAATGGGGGGGGGGGGGATTACAGAAGGTGTGTATAGTGAAGGAAGGGACAAATGTACTCCTCCACCTATGGCAAATAATACTTTTTCATTGAACGAGGGCATCCCCACCCCAGGATCTGCCATGTAAAAGCTGCAGCTAGGTGTACTTGAATACAGAAAAGAACTATTCTCAATGTTTTCCCCTTGGTTTAATATGTCCTGGTAAAATTTCTATCCAACTTCATTTGAACGGTTATCTTCTTTCAAATGATAAATTATTGATACAATATACATGGAAAACTGGCTATATGAAGAGATATTGATGTTTAGGCGAGGAAAATTCATCTCTGCCCTCAAAGGGACTCGAACTCTAGTCTCTTATATGCTGGACAAGAGAGACTGGGTATGAGTGGCAGCATCAAATATCAACAATATCTAAATAGAATAATAATAATGAATACAACTTCTTCACCTCACCCCGCATCCTCAAGAATCTTAGGTATGATAACTCCAGAATGAATCCTACACTGAATGATCTTTACTTTACTTAAATTTGAGCTAACATCATATATTCTTTCATGCATAAAATTTTTATAGATGTGTTGTCCTTTGCATCATGCTCAAACATTTCTAATATTTGCTGAAGAATAATGATGAGTTTATTGCTTAGTACAAAATTTCCATAGTTATATATGACTTTAATTCATAGCAAATTTTACTCAGATCAATAATTTTTTTTGTAAATGAAAAACAAACTTACCGCTTTCACTTAATCCATATTGAGACGCAGCTAATAATGATAATGGTGTTTGGGACTTTTCAAGATTTGGAGCACTTTTTGACCAGCGTTTATTCCCATCAACAAGTAACATGTGTCGAGAATGGCACCTTTCCCGCTGATGAACTGAGCTAGGGCCCCATGTTTTTCCTTTTAACCCATTTGACGGCACTGCAAGTAAAATACAGCACCAGTAATAATATAATTTATCAAAATAAATAAATGAGCTTTCAATGCATATAGCATTTCATTTGAATTGTATATTATAAAATCAAATTCAAATATTGGTAGCATGAAATACAATGGCAAGCTTCATAGCTTCATATGAACAAAATATTTTGTCTTCCTCTAAAGACTAATATCTGGAAAAAAAAATTCACAACAATTTTCTTAATGAATAAATAGTTTTTAAAAATACTTGCCTTAAAAGATATATTCTTGTTTTAAGGAATATAATACAATTTATTCAGTATATGTATATATATATCAATATTTATTTAAAACAACCAAATTTTAGAAAAACTATTATAATAGTTTTTTAAATAAGGATTCCAGCATTAAATAGGGGTCATTCAAGTATTACGTCAGCATCGAGAGGGGGGGGGGTTTCGGATTTGCTGACTTTTGATGACAAGGGGGAGGGGGTGTTTGAAGGTTGCTTAACCACCCTTTTTGAAGATATGAAATATTCTAAACTGCTGACAAAATTTTGCTGACAGGGGGGGGGGGGGGAGTCAATGCTTTGCTGACTTTTACTGACAAGGGGGGGGGAGGGGGTCAAAAATGGCTAAAAATCTGCTTACGTAATACTTGAATGACCCCATACTTGGATCGTGACAAACTTTCAATTTTTTTTTTCTCCCGCATGGTATGACCAGAGATGGCACTCACACACTATAGTGCATCAAATACCCAGTTTTTCAGAAAAGGATGCATAAAAATTTTGTCCATGCATCCCACGAGACTCGTTCTTTCCTTGTTGCAAGAAGAAAAAGTACAGAGAGGGAAAACCTCCCCAATTTCTTTTTCTCCGCCTCCTACCATAAATACAGTAGAACATCGATTATCCGAACATCAATTTTCCGAACAACTCAGTCAACCACTCATTTTAAGTTTTCTAAAGTCAATGATGCTCAACAGTTGGTATTTCCTTGGAACTGGAATCCTATTATCTCCCAACTCGATAGCTCCGTTCTATTGTAAATAATCCACTTCCAAACAATTGTACATACTGTACCTGTGAGCTATAGATGTAAACAATGGTGAATCCGGGTACAGTGTATGCAGTTATAAACAAATTGGCAAGCAAACAAACGCATGAATAGGAGCAGATTTAGCTGGCATCTTTTTTTTACATCTACGAATTCATCCTAATCCTGTGAGTGTGTTGCAATGAAAGGGAGGCAAGGGTTTTCTTGACAACAAAACAGATCTTATCACGGTTTTGTCAGGGGGAGAGAGAGTATCTTTCCTAGCTTGCTTAAAAATAGATATTTTTCAATCTTTCTTAAGCTTTAGTAGTGTCAACACTTTTCGTCTTTGCCATGTGCAAAATGGAAACAAAACAAAAACGCATTGTTTTAAACAGTAAAAAAAGTGGAAATTGTGAAAATATTGAAAGCAGGTGATGGTGTGAGAAAACTTGCAACTCACTATAGACTAGGTGTGGCAACCACCAGTGATTTAAAAAAAATTGCAATAAGAAAAGAACATTTTACAGCCAGTTTGGAAACAGCAGATGGACTAAAGAAAAAATTCACAATGAAATGGGCATAGAATGAAAAGCTGGACAAAGCTGTTCACACATGGTTCGTACAAAAAAGAACTGATGGTGTTCCGATAAGTTGACGGATGCTTCAGGAGAAAACTAAACTCTTTAAAATGAAATGCTAGAAGGTGATAAATATTTTCAAACGAACGTGGGCTGGTTGCAGTGTTTACAAGTCAAGACATGGAATTCATCATTTTCCTTCAATAGGAAAAACTATTTGCGAATTCAGAAGATGCAGTCAAATTTGTTAAGGAATTCAAAAAAATTGTGAAGAAAGGTTTAATGACTGATCAAGTTTACAACTGCGATGAGACCAGACTCTACCGGAAAGCTTTCCCATCAAAAACTATTGTTGGTGGAACTGAATATACAGCTCCTGGAAGGAAGACAATAAAAGATTGTATTACATTCCTTGCATGTTCAAATGCATCTGGGAATCATCGCTTGCCCCAAACTGTGGGAGGGAAAAGCCTCAATCCAAAATTTTTAAAAAATATTTGCTCATTATCGGTGAAATATTTGTCGCAGAAAAATGCCTGGATGGATTCTAAGTTATTTGCTGAATGGTTTCAATGCATATTTGTCCCAGAAGTCAAAACGATATTAAAAGAAAAAGGTTTAGGCAAAGCAGTTCTATTAATGGAAAATGCACCGGCACACCCAGACTGTTCAATGCTCCAGAATGAGAATGCTTAGGTATGTTTCAGGAACTCCCGGTATTCTAGTCCTGTGATGAAGAGGATGTGTCTCAGTGGTCTGTGAAAGTGATGAAGACAAATCAACGGCATATGTAATAACTCAAAGTGAGGCAGAACAGTGTTTCACAAAATGTCTTGCATGGTTAGTATCGCAGCCCAACGCTGACCCACTTAAATTGTTAATGTTGAAACTATTACGGGATGAGGCTGCAAAATGTCATATAAGCAAGTTGAAACAATTAAAGATAGATTAATTTTTTTGAATGGTTTGACAGCGTTATTTATCATGCATATATTTGTTTAACCCTTTTATTTTTTATTTTGTAATACACTCCTTTTTTTCATTTGCTTTTCAGAATAAGTCGGTTAAATTTTATTATATTAAGGTTTTTGTTGCCGAATTTCAATTTATCCCTTTATTTATTTTTATTAGTTTTGAAATCCCCACTTTTCCGAACACCCTTTGGTCCCGATGTGATCAGATAATCTATGTTCTTCTGTACCATGATTGCACGACTTTGAAAAGTAGTTTTACTTCTTTGAAGTATTGTACTGTATGGAATTGATATAACACGTGGGTAAATGAATAATATATAAGCGGATTAGATATCTAGTTGCATCCGTGAACAAGGGGTCGTACACCAAATTTTCTATTTTCGGAGTCTTTTCCCTGCAAGTTAGATACTGGAAATTATGGTACTTTCGCAGCTATCTACTGGCATTCAAAGACAGCCTCTACGTGACATAAATTTGCTTTCCTCCTACTGGATTGTGAATGCGTATTTTTTGAAATCGCCAGTTAGATTTGTAAAAAAAATTTTTTGAAATCACGTTGGAAGAAAAAACAAAGAATCTGTAAAAACTCTAGCTTAAATATCAACAGTTCTGTCATCTAGCCGATATGCAGTCCTGACAGAAAATCAGGGGTGTATGCAGAACCAGAATTTGGAGAGAAATAAGAATTTCAAATACAGTTTTTTAAAAATATTCTTAATTTTAGATCTTCTTGAGGTGGGGGAGTGGCACAGGCTCCCACGCCCTCCACAGATTTCATCTTCAATGAAAATCTGGGTTTGGAACCCGTGAATGTGCAATGATAATTGGCTAAATACGATTTTTTAAGGTTTTTCAACTTTGAGTTGGCTATACCTTTGAAAAAAAACTCTGTTGCCATGACAATCACACAGACCTACAACATAAATATGTATACTTTAGATTTAGAATACACACATTAGCGATTTGGAGGATAGATAACACGCCAAACGCTGGACAAGCATGCTATTAGTTTTCATCAACACAAATCTGACATAGATAACATATTCAGGTGTGAAATATGCAGGACTCCTACTCAAAAAATCAGAAAAAGTAGGACGGGGAGGGTACCCCCTTAGGCAACATAGTCATAGCATGATAAAAAAAAAACCCTCAATTTTTTTTTATTCAAAATAAAAAAATTCATAGCACTATTTCAGTATCCTATAAGATTGACTAAAGCTGAAGCAAAATGACAGAAATGACTTGGTTACAAAAAAATTTTTGGCAAAAACAGTGTATTAGCAACCGCGGATAATTTTTTTCTGTCTCTCCTCACAATAAAAATTATGTTCTTTTTTGGAGTCTCCACAGTCCAGTCTGTCAACTCTCTTCAACAATGCACAGCAAATTTTGAAAACATGTAAGTTTTTTAAGAATGACACTCTTGCCACTTTCGAAAGCAGTGCAAAATGAGCAAATTACAGGGTCCAGTGTAAATAAGTCAAAGTAAACTGGATAGTTTTACTGTGTTGTCTATCCTTTTTTAAAGGGATTTGTTTACATTTTACTGTTCAATGCCAGTGCAATCATTTTTGACAAATGAAGCACTTTCATTTTTAGCTCTTTGCAGAACTTTGTAGACATTGTTTATGCCTCTGCATCTCCTACAAATACACATTTGGGAGGCATCAGAATCACCAAACCTAGAATGGGCTTATGTATCCAACTGCTTTGTTAAAATTACAGAAAAAAAACATTAAACATGAGAAATATGAGATGAATATCTATAATTTTTGCCATAATTATCATAATATAATTTATATTATGAAAATGATGTGTGTTTGCATTACGACTTTAATAATTATTACAAATTCAAGTAATTGTTTAAAAAATGGGACAAATGCATAAAAAAATGGGAACAACAAAAATTACAGGTATGTCCCATAATACTAGACACAGGTGACCCGTCAAATTGTTTTTGACATTTTACTGGTACTTGGGTTCAGAAAGATTGAGAAATACTGATGTATGCCAATGGTGTATATGGTGATTTTTCACGCATGATAGTGTTTTTGCCATGTTGAGTTTAGAGGGAACACACACACACACACACATTGATTACATAAAAGTATTTGCATAATGCTTCAAAATAAAACATGAAATAACACATCAGCCAGCAACAGACTAAAGCATAAAGAATGAGATAACTGGATAGGAGGAAATGGTATGGAAAATATTGAAAATAAGTCTTTATTTTAAAAGCTAATTTCTAATTTAATGATTCATGCAGCAGGTTATGTTACCGGACTAACAGACTAGGTTTTTCAGAGGAATAAAGTGGTTGTTGTTTGATGGGAACGATTCCACATATTTTGCTATCACTTTCACACCTGCTCTTCAGAAATTTTAAACAAATTAAAACATATTTTACCTTTATCAATTATCTTCTTAAAATAGCTCAAATTTGTAAGCTGATTTTTTTCAGCTTCTTTCTGTTTTTAAATGACACTAATTAGAGCACACAGATAACATTTTATGGGTTTACACTCAAATAAACAGCGGTAGAGACCAGTGTGTTTCATCAACAAAAAAAAATTAACTTAATCCTTTCATTTTTTAGCCCTTTCTATAAAATAATTCTGCAATGATTTTTATCATTAAACTCATGAAAACATGATGAAAAATAGAAATTGCTCATATAACAATTTTTTTTAATACCAGACTTACACAACTAAAATATTGTAAAAACTCAAAATGGTAGTTGGGAACCCAATAACTTTGGGAAAACCTAAAATAAAAACTGTACAAATAAACTACAGAGAAGTTATAACTAAACTGACACTGCTCAGATCTATGTAGCTCCCGTTCTGGCAGACATATTTTGTTGAAACTTGGTATATATGTTGTATGGACCACAGGGAAGAGGAAAACCAATAAAAAAGTTTGATCTCTGACCACCAGGTGAAAAGATGGTGCTTAAAGAATAAGAAACACAAATTGTAAACATATAACTTCATTTAATAACAGCATTTGTTCAATGTGCATTCATTTGTGTCAATCACATGTTTAAGTGTGAGTCTTAAGGGGTATTCTCCTCAAGGCCCTGAAAGGTGTTCAGTCACAAGTGCCCACAACTGAGAACTTCTGCAGTAGCAAAATTGTCTCTAAGCATTCTCTGCCTTAGAGAATGTTTAGAGACAGACTACTGTCTTTATGCAAGATATTGCAACACCTCATATTGGTTGACAAGTGAAGGAACTGGAACACTTTGGAAATGCTCTGGTAAATTTCCAGTTTTCTGAATGCCTGGCCTCTGTTCTCTGGACTTGAATCCCCCGTGATTTCTGGTTGTGAGGATTCCTGAAAGATCAACTCCATGGAAGAATCACACAGACTCTACCAGCAAACCTAACATGCTATGTTGCTGCAATTCCTCAATAATGCTTCACGTTACTGTTCTCAACATGCTATAACACATTTTGAGCATGTGATTGGCACAAATGGAATGCACACCAAGCAAATGTTGTTATTAAATAAAGTTTTATGTTTACAATTTGTGTTTCTTGTTTTTTAAGAGCCACATTTTCACCTGGTGGTCAGAAATCAAACTATTTTTATTGCATTATTCTTTTCCTTGTGGTCTATATAATATATATACCTAATTTCAAAATTTCAACTAAATATGTCCATCAGAATGAGTGCTACTTAAGTCTGAGTAGTGTTAGCTTAAATATAACCATCCTGTATATAATAATATAGAGCTTTGAAGAATCATACCAATAAACAGGTTACAGTGAAAGACATAATTGTCAGACCACCACAAGTTTTTTTTTTAATTGTACAAAACTACATAAACTATTTTTCAATTTGTATTTTCAGATGCATCATAAAAATTTGAAGGATATGCATTAATTTATTACAAAATTACAGTTTAATTCAAAATTCACCTAAGACAAAATTATAAGATCAACCTAGTTTTTGTGAGTTCTTTTCCAAAAGCGGTGTGTGAATGACTTTCTTCTTTTCCACGCATGAATGGACACACCTTTACTTCTGTATTTGACGTTTATAACACAGTAGAATCAAAATATCATGTACATAATGAAAAGCTTGATGAAAGTGAAAAAACAGAGTTTGGCTATTAAATTTAATGGTTTGTCTCAAGAGAGAAAGGGCTAAACAAATTAGTAGTTCAAAGCTTGAGGTATCAAATATTTTAAATAATGGAATAGCCTGTTGTATTAAAATGAAAAAAGAGAAACATTCTTTATCAAGAGCATAGGTGCCAATTCACCGACTTAGAAAATCTGTAGTTTATCACGTAATGACATATTTTGTATCAAAGAAAACATGTCACAAATAAAAAGAGAAAACAGATGGAATTTTTTTAAGATTGTGACAGGTGACCATATATAAATCCCATTTTTCTGGGATGCATTTTTTGCTGTCCTGGTTTTTTAGCAATAATTAACCACTTTGCTTGCTTTTGGCATCATATTTGGCAACAATTACCGATTTTTCGTGGTTGAAATACTAAGAGAGAGAGAGACAGATTGCCCATGTTTTTCTATGAGAAACCGGGATCAGCCTGGAATTGCAGACTGGGACGTATTTTTTTAAGAATTTTCCATTCAAATAAAGCACAATTTGAAGACTTATAGGGATTTTTTTATGAAGGAAAAAATCGGAAGAATCTGATTTCTGACCGAAAGATTTTAATAAGGCTGAAAAGTTGGAAGCATTGGCACCTATGCAAGAAGCTCAGAACATTAAATTGGAGCTTGGGATAAGATATATGTTGTCATCTTTCAAAATCAAAGTGGCTTTGAACTCATAATACTCAAGATGGACAGTTTCTAGAGTTTTACATAGCTAAGTGATTATGAAATTTGGAAAAATAGATGCACAAAGTTTGTATCAAGAAACTACAATATCCTTTGATTTTTGCTAAGAACACCATGGGGTATAGACATTAGAATGGTACTCAGTGATTTTTTTCTGATAAAAAATTTGATTTTGATGCTACATCCAATTTGTTTTTACGGCTACTGGCAGGATTTTAATTGTGTGAAGTGGGGACTTTTTAGGATAGCAATGAACTGTGCACAAGTAGATGCAGTACTTTTGTGTCAAAAGAGAAAGATTTTGCCAAGAACTGGGTGAATTGCAAACTCGTGAAATCTCTGAGCATCTTTTAGTACAGTAGAAGAATGTCATAGATCTGGACTACCATGCCAGAGTTATAAAATGATTGGAGGCTCAGTAATAGCCTCTGCGGGATTTTCTGTATAAAGTAAAACAAATATTGTTTTTGTTGACCAGAGATTAAGCTCACTATATTGCACTAAATTGCTAAACAACTTGTTTAGAAATTTCAGACAGTGAAATTCTCTGAAGGAAAAGTCAAGTTCAAACAAATAACATTTCCATTCATTCATTGAGCAACACAATGGAGGTAGATCAGTCAAGTATTAGAAATATTTCACTTTAGTTTGAATCTGTTTTATCACCATGAATTGTTGATGGCCTATTTATGTCTAATACAATTTTTCTAATTTTTATCATAATTTATTGTTAACCTTTTAACGGCCAATTTTCCCAATTGGGAACATACTTTTGATTAATTCAAAAAAAATATTTCTCTTTAACGAAAATAGCTAATTTTTTTCCCCTGAACATATAAGGTTCTGAACTTAATTTAGAAAAGACAAAAGTTATTCGATTCAGCTCTTATCATATCAATTTATTATTCTAAAATCACCCATTTTCAAGGGAAATTATCTGTAAGTTTATGTTTTAATTATTAAAATAGTAAACATACATGCATCTCAATTTTTTTTTAATTGTAGAATATTGCCAAGAATGATAAGAAATGCTCAATGAGAGAGAAAAAAAATTTGTTTGAATTCCAGGGAACTTCTCCTACGATTGTTCCCAATTGGGAACATTGGCCACTACTGACTATTCTAAACAATGCAGAGGAGTGGCATTCCGAAAAAACAATTTATTGCTTTTTCCTTCTCTCTGGTGTGTCTCAAAAGGAAGGAAAAGTATCAAATTTCACATTCCGATGTTTACATGCAGCACCCCCTTTTTTCTGTGACTGACTTTGCCCCTCCCCGCCCCTTCCCTTCAACCTTCCCTCTACGTTTTGAGTAATTTTGTTGGTACGTTGGTCTTTCAGTTCAGTTGATATCTGGTCTTGTGACTTTCTACACTTCTTTTTCCCATCTTTTTTGTTATACTAGTAGCTTATTAGACTGAGTTTGAGAGATTCTGATATATCACATCTCTCTGATGATGAATTCGAAATGTGCCAGCTACTGTTTGATGAAAATGAGCGGGCTACAGATGAGGAAGATATCGATGACAACATGCTTGGCCCGGTCATTCCTGCAGATGTTTGTGGATATCTGTGTTTTAAGATCACAACGTAGTTCATTTGTGGGTGAATTTGTAGATCCTATCAACATGCCTTCTACATAAAAATTGCCTTTCAAAGATTAGATAATTACCCAGTCAAAAAATAAGAAAACATCATGTGTCAAGTGCCAAAAGACTAAAATTCATGCAACCGAAGTGGAAAAAAAGTACTGCATTCGACAAAAATATAAGTGAACCTACTGAAGCAATCAGTCATAAGTTTCCTGAGCTAAGTGCAAGCCGACTCGATTGATATTTTTTTCAAATTTTTACAGCAAGAGTACCTCAGTTACTTGGCTGAGATGACAAATATTTATGTCGCACAACATGGATCGAATTTGAAAATTGAGTGGAAAAAAATCGCAAAGTTTTTTGGATTGGTTTTGCTAAGTGGGTATCACAGAATACCAAGTGAAAATGCTTACTGGAGTACTTTCAGTAGACACAGCAGTATCGATTGCCCCCACTGTTATGCCGAAAAATAACTTTAGAGACATAAAAAATAACTTCCATTTGATGGATAACTCTTTCTTACTACCCGGTGATAAGTTGGCTATCTATGATGAACCGATTCGTTGTATCGGTATATTTTACCGATTCGTTGGGGGGTTCCGGGGGGGGTGTGGGCGGGGCACATGTGTGGTGTAGTAGTAGTAGGTAGGGCCTCCAAAAATGGCTCGGGGATCCATGATGTTCTTAAGTCAGCCACCTCGTTGGGCAATTTGCCTGTTGTGGCGTTGTATTTGTATTGTATGTTGTATCTAAATGAAAAATTCACACACATTCGGTTTGGGTTGTTCCATGATAAACTAAGCATCGATGAATCAATAGTACCGTATTACGCTCATCATTCAAGTAAGATGTTTATATGGGGAAAACCGATTCGCTTCGGATTTAAAATTTGGATGATTTGCTCAAACAATGTGGTTTCCCATACAAAATGGAAGTATCTGCTAGTAAGCAGTCATCGGAGCATGTGCCTTTAGGTACCAGAGTTGTAAATAATATTTTCTCTCTCTTTATATTTTTAAATAATATCTTTTAACTTACCAAGGGATCCATACAAAAACCTAAATCCGTATGTATGTATTCTTTTGTGAATTTTAGACCAGCATTTCAGCTCATCATAAGCTCTTTATTATAATCCAGATATACATGCCTTTTGAGTGTATTCGAGAGAAATTTATTTCCATCATTTTTAAAATTCTATATGTATATTCTTTAATTTTTAAAATAAATTTATTAAATGATGACGAATTTTGCATCATCCTGTAAGATGGCTTCACTGCGAAAATTATGTTTAGTCAGATCCGGCCAATGTTCCCAATTGGGAACATTCAAGAAAACGCATAGGGAAATTTTTTTTCTTCAATTTCTCGATTGATATCTCTTAACTAAAAAATCAGAAGGAGAAATTAACAAAAAAAATAATGAAAATCACTTGGAATCTGAATTCGGCCGGTAAAAGGTTAAATATTAGCATGAATAAAAAATTTCTCACAAATTTCTACTGTAACCACACAAATCTTTCATATTTTGGATTTTTCTTAAGAAATTAAGGCAGCGTTATAGTGGGGAGTTGAAATGGAAACCCCGTTAGTGCCAAAAATAACATTTTTCACTAGTGGATGCTGATTTACTTAAAAGAGCACTTCCAATATGAATGTAACTTATTAAAGTCATTAAAAATTTAATAATCCTAAGCACGATTAGTGGTTATAGCCTCTGAACTTTGAGGCATGAATGCAAGCTGATCTCCCTATGAAAAAGTCTCACCACAGAGAAAAATAGGCCTGCAATGGTACAAATATTTAATCATTGCACTTCACGCATAATTTGAGAAATAGATGACAGCATTAAAAATTCATGCACAATACTAGATATGCATTCAGACTGTTAGGTATGCATGCACACCTCATTCCATAGTGAATTGGTGATGGTGATAGACTGGAGTTGCACTTGGTTTGAAAGAAAGAAAGTGTTCATCTTGGAATATCTATTTTTTCCCAATAAAAAGGTAGATTTTTGATATTTTGGCACTTGCATGGTTTTCCATTTCAACTCCTTGATTATATTTCACACTGTACTAATAAAATTACTAAGAATATATGTTATATTACATGCATAAGCTCGAAGACGAGGTGGAGTTGGCGAAGAAGGTGGGCTTTCTGGACTAGATGGATTTCTCAAACCTTTCATATCCGAGCGAACTGTGGGACTCTGCTGCACAGTGATGTTATGGCGAAAGTCTGAAGAAAAATTAGATGTTCAATAACAATTTTTGAATAGACATCAGAATTAAAGAACTATCACAAACTTGCTTAATACAAATTAATTATTTTACACATGTTGACATAATCAAATTATTGTTTTGATGTAAAATCATGTTAGTACAAAATATTTTTGGTGTTTTTTCAGGGTGTCTACCATATACAAAAGCAAAATTCAATTACTTTTTGGAGACTTTTTAATGACCTTTTCTCATTCGACAAAATGAACTATGCTGGATTGTTTAGTTTATTTTTCTTATATCAATGGTTCCCAAAATGTGAGTGGCGACCACCTAGAGGCTTTGGGTTAATTAAATTGGGGGTCTTAATGAAAAGGGGGAATGTGAATGAATTTACAAAATAAAAACATTTGATAAGAAATAAATTTTAATCCTTCAAAACTTTTGGCGGGTATGATGATGATGTTATAATATACATATATACACATATATATTTCACAAGTTCAAAACACTTCAGATGCCCCTGCCGGTCCTATTGAACCGAACATGTTCATAAACATGAGTGTTTCTCAAAGTGGGCAATATTGCTCCCTAGGGGGCGATTTAATGGTCGGGGAGGGGGGGGGGCAATAGAAGCTTTGGGTTTAATATAGGGTCCTATGGGTTGGCTTGAGTTGGGGGGGGCAATGAGAAGAAAAATGTTTTGAAGAAGGGGCGATGGAACAAAAAGTTTGGGAAACTGATACATATAATAAAGCTACCTCAGATGGTCATTCATATGCGTATAACACATATTAATCAATAAAATTCAATGCTTTTGAATATTTTTAAAACATTTCTCAAGTCAGCATCAATTTTGTTACTTTTGGGTAACCACCATGCCAATCACTTAAAGTGCTTAGGTAAGCTCGTTATATTTGGTTCAAGTGTGTAACTAAATAAAATTGTGATTCACACAGTCAAATGAAACACCAAATGCTCTTGCTTTCTGGTATTAGATGCAATAAATTTTAAATAGTTCAGTGCAAACTGAACTCATCAAAGTTGTAACTGCCCTACTTTTTATAAAGGCTTTTTTTTTTGGAAATATCTTGGAATTTATGTTGATTCAAATTTGAAATGGAAAACCCATATTGCACATCAAACTGAGAGCTTTCTTTCCTTTCTAGGTTTCATCATGTACAAAATCTTAAATAATAGTTCTTTTCTACATTCTAGAAATAGGCTATACTTGTGCTTGGGTTCAATATCATCACTATTACTACTTCACTATACATGCACCTCATACAATTCCTGTACAGAATTTCTAACGAGTTTACGCATGGCTCTATGGCCCTAACATATTTATGTTGTCAGAATTGTGCTAACTGCTGACATCTGTCTTCTATATTTTGAAGTAAAGATAGTAAATCCTTGAATTTTATTGTCAAATCAGTATTATGTTGTAGGTCTGCCTGTTCTCTGCAGAGAGAATTTTTTAAACAGGAAACTGACTTGCATTCACACCTCAAAGTTTGAAAACCGCAGAAAACCAACTTCGGCCAACCACCACTGTGTGCCAACAGGCATCAATCATCACTGCAATATGCAATAAATATTTGGGGATGCAACTATAAAACCAATCTACTTCCAATCCAACAAAAGTTTCCTAAATTTTTGCGCTATACAGTTTCAAATAATGATTCCACTGTAAAACATATCCTTGGTATATGTTGTTAGTTTTTGGTAAATTGGTCCTCTTCCTGAATTTATGCAAAATACATATTCACGTTCTGTGAAAAAAAATGTCTTTGAGAGGACCAAAAGAAATCTATGAATTCCTTTACATAAAAAAGAAATATTCCGTAAACATTTCTTCTATTCAGCACCTAAAATTTGTAACACATTACCTCATGATTTTTTTAACTCATGCTTCATACTGCGTGTTCAAAAGAGCCAATATATATTAACCGATTCAAATATTGAAATTTATTTTTAGATATGAATTTTATTGCAGATTTAGAACTCAAATATTTCTTTCTTGGCGTGTCTGGCAATCATGTTTTTATATGCAACATTTTCCCATTTTATGTAGCACTTGTTCTCACTAGCTGCTTTGGATGCTGTTTGATCATATATTTCCATTCAGATATTTTCCCGCATTTTTTTAAAATAAATTTTTTCCCTCCTTTGGTATGTGCAGACGTGCCAACTTTTGGAATCCAGAAATTTGGAGATTCTCCCGAAGGGGGGAGGTACCCTCCCTCCCGGCACTCATAAACTCGATCAAAAAAAATTTCACAAAATAAATTTTTGAATTTTTTTTTTGATCAATTAAGAAAAAGTTCCATCATTTCCCCCTCCCCACAGGCAGGTTCTGTATTGCCCCCCCCCCCCCGAGCAGAATATAATTCTATGTCAGTCTTTCCATGCAGAATAGAGAAATCACATCTACATACTGTTCATAAAACAACTATTTCCTTTCGTGGATACTATCATTGATTATTTTGGGTATATGAACTCTTAAAAACTTTATATAGCTTAAAGCTTTATATTTTCTTTCTGAAGACATATTTAATCAGAGGAAACAACTTAAATACTTCAAAATACAAAGCTGCTGACGAAAAAACGTATGTTTACAGCACGGCTATTAATGGGATACAATAACGATTATACAGGATTTTCAGCAACCAAGGACATGCCCCTGATAAATGATAGCCGATAAACGCTACGTAACGTCTTTGCCAGTTGCTTCAATGCGGTTAGCAAGACTTTTTTAACAGCTGCTCGATGGAAATGACCACGGCTGTCCTCTATGGGTGTTTTCCCTAACCACGACGGCAGTCATTGACGTCACAACAACGTGAAAGCTCACGTAAAATCTAATTTTCTGCCAAAATCAGGAGAAATTTTAACAAATCTGAAGAGTGGGAGGAAGGATGAAAAATCCGGAGTCTCCTGCCTAAATCCGGAGAGTTGGCAGGTCTGTATGTGTGATTCAGTTTTTTCCCTGACTTAAAAATACTGTTTTACATTTCATACATACTTGTTTTTTATCCATGTGTGCTCACACAACTTATGTTCAATTAATGCAATTTTTTTTTCAATATCCATATTTGCCACTGAATTTTGGTGAACACATTGTTTTAAAACATTATTTAGACATCAATTGGATCTAATTCTATTCTGGTGACAGTATGAGTAACATCTCTCTTTACTCCTTGACCACTCAAACATTTTCATTTTTTGTATTTTTCATTTCTATGTTTCTGCATTTATTATTACTTAGTTATTAGAAATTACAATTTGTAATTTTCAATAAGCAGTAATGGATCTAATAATTTTTTTTGACTTGAAAAAAAAAAATTTTTTCTTAAATATAGAAAAAAATATGGCAATGCCCTGTATACGAGTCATATTTATAGATACATAGACACAAGTTGTGTGGAGCCTCAAGCATGTAACAAATGTTTTCTTTCAACATTAGGCATCAATATAGAACAAACATTGATGAATGTGATGAGCTCTGATTGCACGCAGACATGCCAACATTGGCATGAAGCCTCTCAGTAGTGCTGAAGGCTTAGCTTCATCATGGTGTTGGGGGGGGGGGCACACCCCTCTAACCACATTAAAAAGAAACTCAAAATTTTTAATTTTTAAAAACTTTTAAATTTAAAGTTCATTTAAATACAACACTCCATACTAACTGGACTATAAGGACAAGCAACATAAGCGCCCCTCCCCAAGCATAAGCAGATACAGGTTGTTTCTCAAATGGGGGAGAATGTCCACCTTCTGCTCTTCTGCCTATGACAATTTTTTTTATATCAATGGGGTCCCCCCCCCCCATCCCCACCCATGCCTCCAAGTAACTTTGCGAGGTTGCCTAAGCTCTCAGTAGATCATGAATATTCAATGCAATCCATCCCTGCATACACCCTTGCGGGGGACGAGTTGTATATACGGACATCTAGCAATCTTAGACAACACCCCCAAATCAATATTTTTGTCGTATTGGAGTTCCTTTTGCATACGCCCTTGCGGGGGACGAGTTGTATATACGGACGTCTAGCAACCTTAGACAACACCCCCAAATCAATATTTTTGTCGTATTGGAGTTCCTTTAGCACCTACGATAAAACTTTCCAAAACAACTCCATGTGCACGCCCACACATGTTGAAAACACGTCTCTCGAATGTAAAACTACTGACACATTATTGATCAATATTAAGTGCACAACAGTTGCGAGGCGCTATGGCACAAAGCACTAGTGGGCTCAAAACAGAACAAAAGAGCCAAAAAACATTGAATGGTGTGAGGTGTAAGTGATCGAGCAGTTTCTTCCATTGGTTCAGCAATCAGTGACGCCTGTCGAAATCGGCAGTTTGCCATCGCTATGCATCTCCAGACAGTGATGTACATCCGAATAAAATGCTGTCTCAATAGAATGTGCAAGAAAGAGCCCATGCACCGGTAATTGCATTCCCATGCACAGATAAAACATATCAGTGCAGGTAAAATAAAAAAATTAGAAGAAACATTTCTTATATACGAGAGCCGAAACCATAGCGTAAGAATACAGTCTGGCAGATTTTTTAATTCTGACAGTCACAATGCCCCATTCACCCGCTCAGGGAAGCACAGTAAGGGGCAGACAGGGTTCCAGCCCAAGGTCCCTGAGATGATTCTCAATTTTTTTTTCACACTATAAATTCACTATACAGGGGCCCACCAAAGATCTCAGCTTAGGGGGCCCTACTGCAGGATATGGGGCCATTAGACCAGTGGTTCTCAACCTTTGGAATCCTGCAGCACGGTTGATTTCTTTTTCTTGATTGGAAGGCCTGGGCATATATACAAGAGTAATGGAAAATAAATGGGTAAAAATGGAACAATAAACCACTCACGGCCCAGCGGTTGAGAAACACTGTACTAGACCAACCAAGGGCCCTTCCAAAGGATGGATTTCACATATACCTTTCCCTATTCACATTTTTTGAAGTCCAATATTAGACACTTGTTATTTGCTCTATCCTCGTGCCTAGGTGTCGTCTAGATCGCAAGATTGTCACCGTATTCCAATGGTTATCTTTTGTCAGCTGTCTCCCTTGCGTAATTCATGGTTCATCGGCTGCTTCCCATAAAGTTTGGCAGAT
The DNA here is from genome assembly GCF_987345545.1 of Pholcus phalangioides. NCBI lineage: Eukaryota > Metazoa > Arthropoda > Arachnida > Araneae > Pholcidae > Pholcus > Pholcus phalangioides. The sequence continues at coordinate 29,383,691 of NW_028301610.1, read as the reverse complement.
ATTTTCACCATATAAAAGAGAACCACTTCAAAGCACAAATAGGCGCACAAATCAATATTTTCAGCTCGCCACAACACTTCTAGGAGCCACGATGAACACTTTTGGAAACACTGTGATACTCCTTTAAATTCAGCCTACATGTTGTGTCGCAACACAATTAATGGTGAACAAGTCCGATGACTGCCTTCTCTTCAACGCTCTCGTTCTGTCGCATGCATATAGTACGATTTTGTCGTTCAGTATAGCTAGTCGTAAAGATTGACGCGATCAAAAAATGGATGATAATTTAAAAAAAACAAATTTTCTTCCTTCGCTGGGGGAAAAATTTGTGCCCTTTCACCTGCCCCCTCCCCAAGGATAGAGCTGACAGGCTGCCCTAAGTCCCGGGACAATCACCATTATTGTTTTTTCATGCCATAAATTCACTACAGAGCCCCCCACCCAGTGAAAACTTTGGCTTGAGGACCCACCAAAGAGCCAACAGCCCTGCTCCACGATGTGGGGGAAGGTCATGTCCTTTCTACGGAAAACCAATATTGTTCCCAAGAGGACTCTACAGAGAGGTCGAGAGTAGAGGTCTATTATAGCCCCTGTAACATGCTGATGGTCCCCCGGCGTAAAAGTCCGTAGTCGCCGTCACGCAAATCTGTTGTCATAAATATTGTTACTATTCATCGGCAGCGGTGATCGTATGGTGACGATCAAGGTCGATCGTGATGATGTCCGCCTGTGATCACATGCAAATCAGGCGACCTTGAAGCCGATTGGCTTATTTAGACACGTGCGGTCGGGAGTTTTTCCTTTAAATACCGGCCGTACGTTGTAACAACACTCTCTTTCCGCGTTCATCCTTTGCTTGTTCTTTTCAACTGAAGCCCTCTAGTAGGACGGTTCACCGTCGTGCTACCGTATCCATTGGCCTTAGGCTGGGAAAATAAGCTGATAATTAGTTAAATTAGTTAAAATGAAATAGTTTACAGTATTTGAATTTGTTTCCCGGCAGGTCCGGAATCGAAAGCATTAATTAATCTTTAAAGTCAAAATTCTTCATTGCTGATGATAGACGTAGCAGCTGGCCTTGTCAAGGCTACATATTGTAAGTGACACCAAAGTGGTCCGGCCCTCAACCGAGAGGCCCCTTGAAGCTGATCAAAGTGGTCCGGCCCTCAACCAAGAGCCCCCTTGGAGCTGATCAAAGTGGTCCGGCCCTCAACCGAGAGGCCCCCTGGAGCTGATCAAGGTGGTCCGGCCCTCAACCGAGAGACCTCCTGGTGCTAATCGAAACGATCCGGCTCTCAACCGAGAGACCTTCACTGATACTTGTGGGGAAAAGCTATGTCGAAGTGACTAACAACATCGGATGTCCGATCAGCATAAAAGTTTGACTGTTGATGATCATCAATTGGTGAGCCAGTATCTTTCTGTTAATGTCAAATAGAGGGCTCCATGTTGTACTAACCTACTGTTAAAATTGACTAACCTTATATTGAATTTAATAAATAATATTTCATGCGAAAGTTTACTTGCAATCATTTTCCACTTGTCGTTTGCCACCTTATTACTGGATATTTCCAACCGGGCAAGCAACTCCCATAAGGGACGTTGCACCCCCCTCTTCCTCTAGGAATTATCATGTGATCATGAGAGCACTACTTTAGGGGGAATATTACAGATGTTGAAAGGTCCGTAGAACCAAAGAAAGAAAAGTTCTTTTTCTTTATCCAGTCTAAATAGCTTTTTTGCCCCACTCATATAATGTCTGCCCCAGTATAGGGTGGCTACACATTGACATTGTTCTTTTCTGTTGATACTCACCCATCCATCCCTCCAGGACAAAAAAAGTAGAAATAAAACCTGAGAGAGAAGAAAAAAATATTGAACACCACAGCTTCTCCAAAGCTTAGATTTTAGGGGGGGGGGGGAGAAATCGAAAAAAAAATCTCTGGAGAACCAAAAAAATCTGCGACCACTAAAATTTTGTAACTTTTTTGGGACTTCTGTGACATTTTTCTCATTCCGTGACTTTTCCGGGACTTTGTGACTTTTTGGCGATGGTAGAAACCCTGGTGTTCTATTAGTGAAAGGTCTGATGACCATGCTGGCCAAGGAAAAGTATCAACAATACAGAGGCAGTCAAGAGATATGCGAGCCATATGGGGCCTGGCATTATCTTGTTGAAAAATGGCCCCAGGATGATGTGCCATGAAGGATAATGCAACCGGCAGCAGGATGCCATCAACATATTGTTCAGCTGTTAAAATTGTATGCAAGATGACTAAAGGTGACCTGCTATTGTAAGAGATAGTACACACAACACCATCACACCAGGGGTAAGCAGAATTCATCACTGAACATTATGTGATGACAATCTGCTGCCAAACATGATGATCGGCTACAACACTGCTCTAGACGACTCTACAGATGTTATAGGGTTAAAGGCAGATGTATTAAAGGCTGCTGTGAGCGAATCCTCACCTCAGTACGAGGCCCTGAAATGGTGAAAGGTACCATGGGTGGTATGGAAGAGGCAGTAGCACGCGTTAGATAGTGGACACTAATGCTGTTAGGGCTGTTGGAGCCTGTCGCACAATCATCTGATCTTGCCTCACACTCGTGCACCTTCACCTTCCACAGCCTTCATTTCGCTCATGAGTTAGTTCTTGCAGCAAACATTGCAACATTATTGCCAGCACCTTTGCATGGCCATGTCTGTACAGTGGCATCCTTATCGCTTGGTATGACCAGCCAGCTTCACACATTCCGACTATGTGACCACGTTCAAAGCCCTCCAATCGGCTATAAAGTCTTCGACAACATAGGAACAGCATTATTGGTTGTCTCCAGGAAACTGCAATGGCGACAACAAGAAAAGATAAACTGTCCACAACTGTTACCTGTTTTATACAATGCTAGTTGGGCGGTAGAAATGCATGCTATGACCAACGTTAATATTTATTGGCCTCTCTTGAAAATTTAATCATTTGTATATTTGGCATAAAGGAATTTGCATGTGAAATATCGGGATGATCAGATTATTTTTTAGTGGGGTGCTTCGTTTTTTTTTTTTTTTTTGCTAAAGAATGTAGTTACAATGTCCTGACTGAGAAGTCATCAACAGCAACAAACCATACATATGACTATGAAATATGCATTGGGAAATGAATGGAAAAAATAATATAAGTTTCGAGTGAACTGGTTGTGGCCAATAATAATGTTGCTCTGAAACTGCCATAGAGCATCCTAAACAAGCTTGATGACAGATCAAGCTGGCCAATCCTTGATTAATGGTTTGGAGTCAAAGCTAAGGCCCTCCTCACACAAAGAAATTGATGTTGCTTAGCTAACAAAAGACTCTGTATCCAGGCAACCCAACACATAGTTTCTATTTTGACAGGGATATTAGAGTACTGGCTACTAGAAAATGTGCACAATCGGTTGATTGGTAACCTTGCACAATAATGTTCTTGCTACTCTATGTCTATCTTGGGATGCACGGCATATGTTTATACGGTAGTCAAATTCGTCCCAAACTTTTGCAAGCATGTTTACATCCACTGCAAGTGGATTTCTGTGAACTGCATGCAAAACGCTGTCAGATGTGTCCACATTTTCATCTGACATACAGGGACGGCCAGGGGATTTCTTTTTACACAGACAACCCATCTTGGAATTGTTTATACCAGCGGTTCTCAACCTTTTTTGACTCTATCTAAAAATATAATCCTATCCGATATATAATTTCTATGGTAGAGCTCCGTTTGAATCGAGGAGCCCTTTTTTGTACATAATTTTTATGGCAGAACCTTGTAGGCCTCTTTTATTTATTTATCTATCAAATTTACTGATTTATATTATTTTCCTCGAGTCACCACGGAGCCCCTGGGAGGTGCACACAGAACCCTTGGGGCTCGGCGGAGCACCAGTTGAGAACCCCTGGTTTATACCACCACCTAATGCTCTGAGCGGTAGAAAGTTCAACACCAGGGTATTGTCAACGAAAAGCACGATGAACAATTGTTACAGACTAACACTTCACGAAGCTTAAAACACAAAACAATTTATATTGTGCAATCACCATCTTGACAAACACTGAAGTGGCGAATGAAGGAAGAGCGTTAGCACTACCTATTGGCAACTGCATGAAACTCAAGATTTCCCTCTTTCTACCTATACATTATTCAATCAAAACAGATTAAAAGCTGAATAGTTATATTTTTAAATCGGATGATTTTTTTTTTGAAACACCCTGTATATTATTAAAAAATTAATAAAACTAATATATCTATACTTATCTTCTGTAACAACTTACATTTTTATTTAAAAATAAACTGAACTGACATAATGATGTGTGTTAAACAATATAGATAGATACACAGCTGAGTATATACTTGTATTTGTTGAAAAATTTTCATTTACCTGAGGGCATGCTAATTTGTTGGCCACCATACTTGAGAAGTTTGAGTCTATTTTTTTTAAACTTTCCATTTCTCTTCTTGGGAGTAGGACGACCCTGTTGCTGCTGAAGAATCATGATGTTTAGTTCTCGCTCCAATAGATCAATTTCCCTTTCATGCAACTCTTGCTCTCTTTTTTTAAGCATTTCTTCATGAATTTTTTGCTGAAGCAAAGCTTTAGTAAGCTCTTCTTCCCTACAGCGCAATTCCTTTATAAAATTATAAAAGTAGTGAATTTTATATACAATCAACATGATCTCACAAAACTAACTCTTGATCACTACAGCTAATTAAAACAGTATTTTGAAAATTGAAATATTTCAGAAAATAAAATTTTAAAAGTTAAAATAGCTTCTGACAATGTCCTTCTTTACAACAATGTCCTTCCTATGAAACAATGCATCTCTCTCTCTAAAATGATATTATTTCAAATTTTAGTTATTAACATTAATTGCTCGATGTAATATGTTCTCTTAACCACTCAAAAGTTTCGCTCTATACCTGAAGTGAAGATGTTTTGTGTGCAGTGAGCTTTGCTCATTGTACCATCAAATGGGGTGAGAATTTTCAGACAATGGAGAAAATCCAAAGTCAGCTCCAAAATATTCCCAAAACATTTGCCATTTTTTTAGTCTTTTATGTTTGCTTAAATGTATGCCAGCACATTTATGTGATACTTGTAATTTTATTCTTGATAACCTTTTTGCACCTAAACCAAAACTGATTATTAACCCTTACAGCGGCAATAATGAGATACCTCATCAAACTTGATTTGCTTTATTTCAGTCACCCCGAAATATCTCTGGATTTTAACAAACCTTTATTTCTAATGTGACAGTTATAATGTGAATCAGAAAAATTTTATAAACTGCTTATAAAGGGTTAAAAAAATTTTCACTTGATTTGTGTTTATTGTATGTCAAAATGCCCTTTGAAAATAAAAAAAAATTAAATTAATTAATTAATTTAAGTCTATATCTTTACTGCGACCATTTGAGTTGGGTAAACATGTGTAGCTCAAGTCTCAACTTAAAAAAAGAATCATTAAAACCATTTAAAACTTAGGTACATAGTTTATAAGGTTTTCACGGCCATTTCACTAAAATTATTAATCTATATATAGCACTAAAAATATTAATTTATGAATGTTATTTATAAATGGAAAATGAAGACAAATTTTATGAACAAGGCAAGGTTCCTGTTAGACATTATAAAGAAGAAAATGGGAAAATTAGATTTTCCTGGAAATACAGAGATTGTTGTGGAAGAAAAATAAAACATTGTTTAAGGGGTAACTTTCACCCAAAAAGATTGAAGTGGGGGGGGGGGGATGACATTTAACCAGGGAAAATTTTAAAATTACAAACAAAATTGTTTTCTCCCAATAATATTTTTAAATTCTGTTAATTTGAAATTTTCTACACTAGTCTCAATCATTATTTTAAGTTTAAAAATATTTTTTTAACACTTGAAATTTTATCTGAGTGTTATTAAAGCTAATTACTTGTGTTTTTAGGGACACAACTTTTATTTTTATTGTATTGTGAAAAATAATAAGAAAGGACATTTCTTATTCTTAAAGGTTGAAATCTCTCTGACAATTTCCACTACATGCCAAAAATGTATGATTTACTATGACTTGAAGCCAAGACAAATCTCACCTCAAACATAAGGCGAGTATTGTCCACTGATGTTTTCTATTCTCACATAAAAATGTATTCCTTGAAATTTGAAATGAGAAATAATTGTACATCAGCGCCTGGGTAGCAATGGCACAAAATCATCTTGTGGCAAGTCAAAGGGTATAGGTGCCACAGCAAAATATGTGAAATTTTGGCAATTCTCAACCTGTTTAATGGTACAGGCATTCTCATCTTAAAAACTGATGTGTATAATAACCACCAGAGCCGGGATATTGATGACATTTGCTTTTTTTTTTTTTTTTGCTTTTTTTGCCTCTTTTCACGTTAAGGGTATTTTTTTAAAGTTTTGTGGCATCTTTTGGCATTTTTCACTTTTCTAAAATTATTTTCAGAGTGTAAAAGGTGAAAGAAATTAAATATGTGTATGTGCTGATTACATTGAGTAATATTATCAATAGAGCCTGGAGGTTCTTTCTTGCCTGGAATCAATCTTTACAACAAATTAAGAGAATTAATAAATGTTCCAATAGGAAACAAAAATATACAGTGCCACATATTGACACTGAGACAGAACTACATGTACAGAATTTATAAATTTATCATCAAAAATGAAGAATGGTTAGTAAAAAATGAAAGTAGAACCTCGAATAGATATAAAAATATCTATCAAGTGCCTAAAAGTAACAAAACATCATTTCAAAAAAGTTTTTGTTACACCGTACCAAAAATAATGAACTTCATCTACTCTAGTAATTACGCAAATAGTAATAAAAGTACAGATTACAATGTCTTGAATTACAATGATCAAAAACACAGATATTAATGCAGTACTTTGAAATAAATTATTGCACCAAAGCATATTAATTATATACTTAAATGCATCTAATGAAGAAAAGAGCTGTTGCTGAGGGAGAAAAATCATGTAATAAAAATCATATAGGCCTGCTGGAAGGACTTCATAGTCCCTTGGGGCTACATAGTGTATGTATTATATGTGAGTGTGTTTTGTCTCGTGTAACATATGTTTGTATTTGTATATTGTAATTTGCTGTTTGTTCTTTTCAATTTAAAAAAAAAAGTTAAGGCACTAAAAATGGTCAAAATAGGCAGGCAAAAAGGCACTAAAAATGCCTAAAATAGGTACTAAAAAAAGGCATTTATAATTTATGGAAGAAAATGCAACTAAAAAATATGCTAATAAGGGTTCAAAAACTAGCTGAAAAATTGATTGCACTTAATCCATCTACTGTTTTAATTATAGTTTATAATAACTGCATTATTACCCAAGTGAAATTGAGATTTAAAGCCCAAAATAAAATGCTAGTGGACCCTCAGGATTGGGTCAATTCCAGGGCCATCATTAGCAGTTGCGGAACCCATAGAGAAAATGATCTATGGAACTCCTGGATGGAACTATGGATTCTCGCTTATTTGTTGTATTATTTGGAATAATCATTTCTATAGTTGAAACATATAGCTACTTTGTTCTTTTGTTGTAAAAAAAATATTATTTTTTATATTACCACACATGCAGGACTCCTTCAAGCAAAGGACTGTGTTCCCCCACATCTGTCACACACCCGTAAGGGCGACTCTGGCCAATTTAATCAAATAATAAATAATCATGTAAAATAAATAGGAGCTATGGTTGTTTACAGTGTATTTATGATGTAAATAAAATAAATAGGGCCTCAGAGCCCTGCCTGCTCCTAACCTACTTTCTGCGAGCCATGACGTCAACTGATGACCTCTTGGGACAGTTATCGACCAGCTATACCTATACAATGCAGTTTAATGCCTGAGCAAAATATGTTATGTTAAGCATGTGAAGAAGCAAATTTCTAATTTTTCTCTGCTTTTCTAGTATGGGCTACATTCATCTGAAACAAAATCATTCACGACTAACACCATCTGGTCAAAGAAAAGTTGGCAACACCAAATTCCCTATCTCTCAGATCACTTATTCACGTTTAAATAGGCCTGAAAGTTTAGGGGGTTGCTTTCTGATCCATACTGAGAGTTGAAAATTTAAAAAAAGAGCAATTCTTTTGTTCTCAATACTCAAAATATTTAAGTTTTGCAGATTATGGCTTCTGAAATTCCCTAATAAACTTAAAGCTATGTTAAAATAGGCATTTATGGCTGGAAAAGTTCAAAAAAGGCATTTTTGCAAAAGAAGTTTGAAAATAGACAAAAAAGGGCATTTATGTCATTTTGCCTGAGCTTTCAGGCTCTAATTATCAAACATATCATTTCTAAAATGCTTCAATCACATCACTTTAAACAATTAAACTACAACTTCAGTTGTGACAAAGGAATTTAGTTTAAACAAAGTATAAGAAGTCAGTCAAGATGTTCATCAGCAAAAGAAAAGAAATGAAAGAAAGTATTGATTCCTGCATATGCCTCTGATTGAGATTGCCCTTTGAGAATATATGCAGGGCGAAAGTATCCAATTCCCCTCTCTCCCGATCACTATGCACACCCCGGTGAACCAAAATCCCTCCCATTCAAAGAGCATGTATCCACTTATGAACCGGAGTCCAGCAAATCACTCAAGGACAGCGCATGTGATGCACAAAGTAGACACAAAACCGTTTAGCCTACTCCTGCCCCATAAGTGAGACAGGATGGCGGGGTGTCTATTGAGGTCTGAGAGGTCTACTAGAGAAGAGTATTTTGAGAACTTGTCAATAGGACGCGGATGTTAGTTCAGGTGCCCACAAACTAGGGAAAAGTCTATCATTTTTCGCATTCCTAGTAAAGATGTCATTAAGAATATTTCATATTTTTATAAAGGGTGGTTGATTATGTAAGCATAAGTCAACTACCCCCCCCCCCCCCAATCAAAAGTCAGCAAATTTGAAATCCCCCCCATCAATGCCCATGTAATACTTGAATGGCCCTAAGCATTTAATCAATAGTAGGGGTTCTGCCAGAGCCGTTTCAGTGTAGACAACTTGGCTACTCTAGTCACTCACTCTGCTAGAATTTTATCCTTATATATATATATATATATATATACAGTTGAATCCCGTTAACAAATACCATTATAGCAAAAATCTCGTTTAAATTAACACTTTTTAATCCCCCAAATAAGTTTACATAGGAACAATGCTAGGTAACCTGGAATTCCTTTATAATGAAATTTCGTTTTAATGAAGTGATTCCTCCGGTTTCTTGGCGTTCGTTATAATGGGATTTGACTGTATATTATATGGCTACAAAAAATTTTCCACAAGTCCCATATGCACAAGTGTATGCACAAGCTTCCACCGGGCTGTAAAAAAATTCTAGAAAGAATATACTGAATAATGTGTGTATATTAGTTTCACACAGCACCAAAAAACGTAGGTTATTTCTGACAACTCAGTTATTTGGGCTAGCTCATTTTCTCTGTGATAAGCTTCAGTACATAAGATTGCATTTCTTTTCAATTTGTTACTCTTCAATCAGAATGAAAGTACATAAAAAGATAATCAAAGTATTTTTGCTTTCCCAAACAAATTATAACATCACAAAAATTATTTAGGTTGTTAAGCCAACACAATCAATGAATATTTGACATGGTTCGTACTCTTCTAACGAAAAAAAATTCAAGGACTATTCAAGCACTTTTCAAGGTAAAACTTAAAAATTCAAGGCCTTTTTTACAAAAGCATATTTTTCACATGAATAGGTGCATATTTAATTTTGATTAAAACTTTCAGAGATTACATTTCTACCTACTTTATTTCACATCATCTGTAATGAATAAAGGAGGCCACATACACATACATATCATACAAAACATATGACACATTGAATAACACAGTTCGTGCCTGTCAATTTCCTCATTGAAACGTAGTTTAGTCTCTAAATATTGCAATTAATTTCCTTTTAAAGACTGAAAAAAAGAACTCTTCTAAAGATAGAAAAAGATTAAATTATTTCTTTCATTAATGCTGGAATTATTTCTTTCACCAATTCTGGAATTATTTCTTTCATCAATTCTGGAATTATTTCTTTCATCAATTCTGGAATTATTTCTTTCAACAATTCTGGAATAATTTTTCATTACTTTTGGAATAATTGCTTTCATCAATTCTGGATTTGTTTCTTTCGCTAATGCTGAAATTCTTTCTTTCATTAATGCTGAATTCTTTTATTGATTCTAAAATTATTTCATTAATTTTGGAATTCTCTCTCATTAATTTTGGAATTATCTCTCATTAATTTTGGAATTATATTTCATTAATTCTGTAATTTTTTCTTTCATTAATTCTGTAATTTTTTCTTTCATTAATTCTGTAATTTTTTCTTTCATTAATTCTGTAATTTTTTCTTTCATTAATTCTGTAATTTTTTCTTTCATTAATTCTGTAATTTTTTCTTTCATTAATTCTGGAACTATCTCTTTCATTAATTCTGAAACTATCTCTTTCATTAATTTTGGAATCATATCATCGATACTGAAATTATTTCTTTCATTTATTGTTTTAAACTCCTTTAAACAACTATGGATGCCATTAGAAAATAACGGAGATGCGCCGACATTCAACGCGTCACGTGATCTTGCAAGTAATGATGTAGACCACTGACGTCATACCAGCTCCGGTACCTTAGAGGAGGGCCGGTACTAGAACGCTGGAGGGGGGGCAACTGCCCCGGGTGGCAATTTTTAGGTGAACACCGTTATAAAATTATCGAATTCCGAATTGGTGGGGGCGGCAAGACAATACAAAAATCCTAGTTATGGCCCAGCGTCATACTCCCTCCAGTAATATAAGCTCAATGGATTTCAGCGCCGATTCACCCATTTGGCGACATTTTTGACTGGCACACTCAGCAACCAATCTTGATAGAAGGGATTTTTCAGCCACAAAAGTAATTAAAAGTACACACACTTGTTACTCATTTTTTGTTTTCTTTCTTTAAAGAACCTTATACAACCTTAGACAGCATGGGCGGAGATACGGGGGGGGGGGGGAGTGAAGTTGACTGATTTAATGTATATATGCATATATGAATTGACATCATCATCATCATCATCGTGTCCCCCCGCCCCCAGACTTCCAAGTCAATTCCGCCTTTGGTTGACAGTAATCAGAGGAAGCTTCGCTCACTTATGGACCGAAAGGCTGAAATTATTTCGGCAAAAATTATGACACTTTTTTATTAAGATATTGATTTCTCAAGTCCTCCAGAAAAAATACCTAGTACAAAAGTTTAATGACTTCCAACGACTCCAAATACGTCTACATACGATCACAAAATACATGCTACCATAAAGCTGGGTTTTCCTAGAAGTGGGTTGTTGCAATACCTTCTAGAGTAGAAGGACTTCTACTCTAGAAATAGGTATTGGTTGGTTGTTGGGGGCCAGAGCGTGCCGACTGAGCTGAACAAAAAAAATAACGATCGGAAGTTCATTTTGAACTCTAGCTTTTATTCCATAAAAGTTGCAAGGAAAAAAAAACAAGATCATTTACGATCATAAAAGAAATAAATAAATAAAACGGCCGACAAATAACAACCGGCAATCTCAGGGAGAAAAAAAACAATCCCGACATAGACGCGGAAAAAAAACCAGCCTACAGTACAAAGCCGAGCTCCCGTGAGGGTGAGAGCATGCCGCCAGCGATTTACATATTGCGTCGGGCCTAGTGGTTCCACGTGCACAGAGAATAAAAAGGGAAAAAACATTCCAACATAGGTTTTTGGCGCCGCATGAACACGACCACCTAGATATAGGAGGTCGTGGCATGAACCGAACTGGATCATTTCGCGTCGATAGAAACGTTTTACATAATCACACTACGCGTTTGTGTATTCCTACCGTGGCGCATCAGCTCACGGCCCTGCTATCAGCTACTCTGTCATCTGCATGCTCCGGTTTGAAGGGAAGCATCGAGCTCAATGAATGGAAGTGAAAGAAAACAAAAATGAAGAAAAGATCGGTAAAACGAGTGGCGCACAACGCATTTGACTCCTCCAGAAACAGTTGGCCAATCACGCCCGACATAAAACACTGCCGTGTGAGGCTTGTTGCGCTCTCTAGGAAATCAGTCGAACTTGTTTTCTTATTATTGGTGAGAGGACGGCGTGTCACGCTGGGCGATTCACTTTGCACGCGGCACAAAAAACCTGCTCCTATGAAAACCCAGCTTAATAATAATGGGGAAAAACGTGCTTTAAATCCAATTATCCAGGGTTATTGGCTGCTAAGGCTTTTTCCCTGTGCTTTGCACTTTTTTAAGGACGTCACTTACGAAGTAAAAAAAAAAGTGGCGAAAACTATTTCGGAAAACACAAATTTTTCAAGGACTCTCACAGAATTCTTAAAAAAAATATTCTTTTTCAAGGACTTTCAAGGACTTGAAAATGAACTTTTTTTTTCCAAGGACTTTTCAAGGTTTTCAAGGACCGTACGAACCATGTTTGACACTTCACCCGCTTAAGTGGCAAGCATCTTCAGGAGCAATGCAAAGTCAATGACAGAGCTTCTATTTACACTTCTTTCTTGCTTGGCTCAGAGGGGTCTCTCGCAATTGGTGCAAATTGCTCCTATTATTTGGTTAGACCAATCATTGTCTCAGATATTTGGCTTTATTAGTAGAAGCAGTTTGACTAAAAATTGGGTAGCAAACCTAAAAACCCTTTGTTCTGTAACTTCTTTGAGGCTCTTTCTTTCCAATTAAAAAAAAAATTAACAATAAACTATAGATCAACTGAATATACAACATAACATGTTTAAAAAAAACAGGATTCATACCTTTTCTTTACAGCGCAATTCCAAAAACATTTTTTCAATTTCACATTTCCACTGCTCTTGCCATGAATGAAAAGATTCATGAGGAGTATTCATAAATGAAGAACGAGATATAGCCTCAAGACCATGCAAAATATCACTAAAGCTTGGTCGCTCATGAGGGTCAGAGTTCCAACAGTCTGAAAATAAGAAGTGATAATTAGAAAAGAAGAAAAAATAACCTTATAAAGTATTCATTTGAATGAATAAAAATGAGCAAAGCAAGCATCATGGATTAGAGAGAGAGAACAAGGTTCTCTAACTTTTTCTACCTGTGAAGCCCATTTCCCTAATCATTGCTTATCCGTGACTCCCCAGAGCAGTTTAACAAGGATTCTCTTTGAAAACTCTGACAAAGGTTTATTTATTCTTAGTATTATACAAGGGTCGTTTGATAAATATGGTAAATCTCTGAGATAGCACAATCACTTTCAAATTATTACAATGTTATATCACTCTTCAAAACCTGTCACAACAAGTTGAGGCACAAAGAGTTTTGTGACTCAATTTGTTTTTGGTGTCATTCCAAGTCTGGGTTGTAGAAGTTATTCTGGAAATGTATGATAATGTGTCCTGCAGTGAAATTTTTTTTTTAATCTAAAATAGTTGCAAGCTGCCCAGATCAAAGCTGAATTGAAATAAGTTCATAGAAACACTGCATCAAGACCATTTATTTATGCATCAATAAACTTAAACAGGCAGCAAGCCCACTGAAGACGAAAAATGCCTTGGGTATCCGATTTAGGTCACCACCATGGAAACATTAGAAAAATCCATGATATCATCATGGATGATCCCAGAGTGAAGGTGCATGAGACAGTTAATATAACGGCAGGATTGAGTTTCTTCCTAGACAATGGAAGAAATTGGAAAAAAAGTGCACTAATTATTTGCTTGATTATAATACATATAATTAAGGTTTGTTATTTCCCCTCATTGGTTGTAAAATATTATCGATAAGTTTTGAAAACAATATTTTTCTAATATAGTAAAACTCCTCTCAACAGTCATCCCACATTTATGGCCAAATAATAATTTCCCTCACGTTAATAAAAGTATGCATTTCCAACTCCCAATTAATGTTAATCCCTCTTTTATGAACAATATTTTTGTTCCGCTGGTTTCCACAAAAGAAGGGTTTTACTGTAATTATATATAAAATATATTTCCAAGAGAGATGTGCAATATATAATTTTATAATGCGCACGCATATTGAACAGAATTACCATATTAAAATCACACATAATATTAATCTGAGTATAACAAATATAATTTGAAATATATAATTAATGCATGTTTATATACAGAAAATAATTGCAATGCATAATCATTTTATGGTAAAAATGTGTTAAGAACTTGAAAAGGCTGATGATCAGCTTTCTCCACTAGTCAATTTCTAATGCTCAGCATATTTTTCAAATTACTTGGCAATATTTAACTGATTGACAATATTTAGCTAATTGTCCTAATGCTTAAAAACATTTTTCATCATACTATTTTTAATCATTACATGTTATTATATCATAAGGTGGACTGAAGCATACTTGACATAATTAGAAATTTTAATTTACATATCCAGGTCAATAGTATGTAAATTAAAATTTCAAATAAGAATTAAAATTAATTTTGAAATTAAAATATTCAAGTAAAGAAACCAAAATTTTTGTTACACATAATCTATCTCTGAGATTGTGCAAATAATGCTGATTCTCAGAATGCTCATTCACACAAATGAATGGGGCTATTTACAAAATGCTGACTTGATGCTGTATTTTAGTTATAAAATTTATGATATGAAGAGGCCATTTTTTTTCTTTTTTTATCCATCACGTGATTATAATTGCAAAGATTAAACTCAGAACAGTTACAAGTAGCAAGGAACTGTGGCAAATATAGTAATTTGTGATTTTTGTGTTTTAAAGTGTGTGTGCTCCATTTCCAAAAACTAGCTTCAGTAAGGCCAAGATTACGCTATAAATGTTTGATAAAATATCTTTTGCAATGAATGTAACCGATACGCTTATTGGTTGCATTTTTCATGTTTTATAAATGAACTTTGTGAACCTTTTACAGTGTAACCCCGACCTAATACTGTGTTCTAAGTATTTTTAATCCAAGTAATGTGGTGAGGAAGAATGTGTTAAATATCTGAAATTCTCAAAAAGCTGTGATTGTGTTATAATTTTTCCAAGTTGTCCTATAAATTCAGCAGGTTTAAAAAGAACTTTTTTTGTATTTATCCATTCAACTTTGGAACAGCAGCTTAATGGCTACCATAACAAAAAAGGTTTTGTTTAGTTATAACTATGTTGCACTGAGCTGATAAAAGTGAATTAATTTTAAATTATTTTAAAGTTGTATTTCTTGTCAATGAAAGTAATTTAAAGTTTTCACATAGATAAAGGACTTGTTATTTAAATAAGCAGATAATAAAATTTTTAAAAATGGATACTATATTAGTATTACAGTTAAAGTTACTCAACTAAATTATGATTGCATCACTTCTATAAATGAAGTATTTTTTTAAAAATCAGTTTCTTCTATTTTTTCACATTTAGTGGAAGAAACTTCCACTTCTTCCAATTTCTTCTGGACATATTATTCCATGGTTTTTCTGCAGTTTTTTTCACCTCAGAAGAAACTTCCCAACCCTGTATTGTGAACATCTCAACAGAATGGGTTCACAATATTCTCCCCAAGAAATTTAAAATGAAAAAGCTTTGAGCAAGATGGGTGCCATGATTGCTGACTATTGCACCTTACTTATCAAATGATCCTCGTGTATCACACTGCTTTTATTTTGGGTTGCTAAATTTTTAAATATATCTGAAATTCATATCTTTCATAGACACCTTTTTTAGCCACCTCTCATAGGGCAGTTTGCCTGTTGTGGCTTTTGACTACAAGAACAGATTACAGATATACCTTGAAAATTTATTTCCTGAAAGTTGTATAATGAAAAATTTATATATCTCAAGACTTCCTTCCAACAATTTATTTAAAATAATGGAACTTTCTTTGATTTATTCCACATACCCACAATATAAGTACTTGTAAAATTATTTAGCTGATGAAATAGTTTGAAATTCTGTACAGTACAAGTACAAGTACAACGCCACAACAGGCAAATTGCCCAACGAGGTGGCTGACTTAAGACCCTCATAGATCCCCGAGCCATCTCCCCCCGCCCGGAACCCCCAATGAATCGGTACATGCGGGAATGTGCGTGTACGTGTAGTGCAACCTGACGTAAAGTTTTTTTTGTTTCTGTGTAATGCTTGTTATGTGTAGTGCTGCCATCTGCCATCAGTTTTTCTAACTATGAGTGAAGTGTTATGATTGAATGATTTATCGTTGTAGGACTGTTGCTCTCTGTGGCGAGACTTTTTAACGGGGAGATCGGCTCGCATTTGCGCCTTGAAGTTGGGAACCACAGAAAACCAACTTCAGCCGACCGCTACTGTGGGGTTCGAACCCGGATCCTCGCATCGCGAGTCCGTCACTATAACCACTCGACCACCACAGCGGCAAACTGACCACACAGCAGTACTGAAGGACTTGTAGATCACAATAAACATTCGGAATCAATATTACTGGCTAAAAATTTCTCTACGACTGGTAAAAAGAAATTTGCTAATTGCATTATCATTATGTACAAGAAATAAAAAGTGAACTGCTATTTACGATGATTCTATGAAACATGTCCTAATGGCAAAGCTTCCCCCCCCCCATGCTTCAGAAACTGATAGAAGAACTTAAGACCTAATACGAAATCATAAATACATTATGTTGTAACATAGGATATACTAGTAAACTGTTGAAATATGTATTTCACACTCTGTCTTTGAACAAAACAGAAAAGCAGAAGGAACTTTTGGATCACTTGATCACTGGCATTAGCCACATTTGCTCCCCACCTTCATTTCCCAGACTTTCTCCTACCAAACTCCATTTGTTCCGTTCTGTGTCCAATTTGTTTTCCAAAAAAAAAACTGAACTCTCTAATGACAATTAAATAAAACACTACCTGAATGATTTCTTCATATTCTGTTTTCTAGAATTACATCATGATGTAATTTTAAATTGGTAAAACAGAGTCAAAAGCTTCAATAGAGGAAATATCTGAATGATAAAGAAAGGAATTTATGAAACTGAACATATGTGTGCTTATGTTTTCCCAGAATATTTTTGAATACTTTCTTCAAAACCTAATAATATTTCCCATATCAACTGATTGCTTGTGAAACATTTATTGGTTGGAAAGTAATTCAAATGCTAACAACGATAATTTGATATGGAAACAAATTAATTGACTGAAATGCGATTTCGCATAGGTTCCTATAAAAAAAATTGTTTAATTTGTTGTAGGTACCACCTAAAAACAATTTGAAGATAAATTTTATTAAAGGATACAAGTCTTATTACTATACAAGCCTTATAGAAAAATAAAAACTGACCAAGGGCTGAAATCAACAAGGTCACAATTGGATAAAGCAGCATTAAAAGAAAGATAAGAAACTGAAGATATTTTTTTTTACACTATGCACGCAATCCAGTCGGGTTAGAAGGTATCCTCTTATGTGGTGTGGTCAGCTCATAAATATAAATGGAAAAGATAAATTATACAATGTGTAGACCAGTGTTCCCCAAAGTGGGAGATGGAATGGTCCAGTGGGGCGATAAAAGCTAGGGGTATAGCGTAGGATCCTGTGGGTTTGCTTGAGAGGAAAAAAAGGGCAATGAGAGAAAAAATTTCTCTGAAGAAGTGGGCGATGGAACAAAAAAGTTTAAGAAACCATGGTGTAGACTACTGAATTTGGTGCTTACATATGCACTGAAAAAATTCCAATTTAGGCTTTTTTTAATGAATTTTATCATAGTATATTCATTCATTTTACATGAAATGGATCAAAGCTTTCTGAAAGTGAAATAGAGGTATATCTGGAAAGTGATTCCCACGACAGATGTAAATTAATTGGGCTGGAATGATATGACAAAAATTTAGCTAACAATAGAACTGTGCACATCAACATATCAACTAAAACATTTATTGACCAAGGCTCAAAAACCACAAAAAAAATCTCTGTAAGCCAAGAAGGTATCACTGCACTAATTTGCATCATACAAAAATGAGTTTATGTTATACACATTATTAAAAAAAAGTTTTTAATATTTCTAAGCATGTTAAAAAATTTATGTTAATGTGTTAAACAATTTTTTAAATATGTTAGATTTCTTATTGTGATGTATTTTATTGCAATCTTCTCTTTCTTTTCTTTCCAGCTGTTAAATTGATATATTTCTTGCATACTCTATTCATTCTGTGTGTATGATTATTATATTTGTATATGTTATATTCTTTTTTCAAATACAGTGAGACCTTGCTGCAATGATATAACGACAAATCCTTCTATAATGATATTTTTTTAAATTCTTGTTTGGACTCGCCTATAATTTGGAATCTGAATTAAACTCCTCTCAACACAATGATATCCTTTACTATGATGAATCCTTCCCTCATGCTTAAAACCGCTCTCAACGTATTTTTTCATTTCTCACCAGTTTTTGTCCTATTGAGGATGTCTAATAACATCAATATTTTGCACCATATGACCCAAAAGTGGAAACGAAGCTAATTTTTTTGTAGTATACAAAAGTGTAATGTGGCAAAGTTCTTTACACGGGTAAAACAACTAACTGAATTTAATTAATGATAATTTTTTTAATAAAAATAAATTCTTATGAGTACATTTTCTGTTGTTAATAACAATACTGATTTAAAAGGAAGGTAAGTTCATGAATTCTGTGGCGCAATGATGATAATGTTACTCTCAATAATATTTTTTTTTTCATATACATAATATCGTTACATTGAGGTTTCACTGTATAATTACTAATATCTTATGAAGTAAACATATATGAGCTCTTCCCCTTCAGAAATTGGTTTAGTTAAGGTGAAAGCATCGGAATTCAATAAATGTACAAAATAAACCTTTTTCACTATTTAAATATTATTGATTTTCAGCTAATAACAGGCAATCCACAAATATAAATAAGCTCAATAAGAAGATTAGCAAGCTGTAACAATAATAGTTGATAAGCTAAAGGAATTCAATTTTGAAAATAATATAGGATGTGACATGGATGATTAAAATTAAATTCATAAAAAGATAATCAAATTTACTTTTCATTAGATATGAAAATGATATTGGACATGTCTTTGGAATGGGTAATGTAAGCTTGTTCACTGCAACTCCATATGCTACAGCGAGGACATCAATCCCTTTATAAGGAGTTTCTCCAGTTAAAAGTTCCCATAGTAGCACACCATAGCTGTGAGAGAAAAATATGATCAGAAAAATTTACTGACAATAACATGCATTGTAATTTCTACTAAATAAACTGTTTCCATGGAAACCCAGCAGCTTTTCACATGCAGTAGCTTCATATAAACCACATAAAATTTTCATTCAGAAAATTTTTAAAAAAATACAGAAATTAAATAAAATGCTGTTTTTCTAACTCAACAATCCAAGTTTTCTATGAGACTTTGATAATATTATGCATCATTAGATAGTATTCTGAAGCAGAAATTCAATTTTTTAAATGAATTAAAAACACATAAAAAATGCTCATAAGAATTAATTAAAATCCTTTAAAGTCTGAACATAAGAAAAAAAATTTATTGGATAGACAGCTGCTTTAAATCAGCTGCAACAGCTAAAATTTAACTTTCAAAGTTGTATAAGCCCCAGCGTTATTATAGGAAATTACGGTCCCTATTTTCCAAGGTTGTTTGGTTTAAACCACATTGGTTCTTTAACCAAGTGGTTTTTTTTTTTTAATCACATAAAAGTGGCTAAATATAAATTTTTCCCCTTAAAAATATCACATTGGTTCATTATTAGCCAATATGTTTTATTCTTAACCAGACATGCCAACATTGGCTTAAAGCTCATCAGTAGTGATGAATGTTCAACTTTGCCATGAGGGGTATCTCCTAGGACAATATAATCACAGTACAATAAAAAATAATGGCTCAAAATTAAATTTTTTTAAATTTTAATTCAAAAAGTTCATTAAATACAGTACCTGAGTGGCACTAGAACCTAGACGGCTCAGGCCATATGAGCGCCCCCCACACCTCCAGAAACAATGCTCAGAGGTAGCTAAGTCTCTTAATAATTCATGAATATTATATGCAATCGCAACCTGTATACGCCCTTGTTGGCCGTATATATGGATGTACAGCAACCATACATCCCCATCCCTGTTTTCTTCATATCAGAGCTCCTATGGCACCTAGGATGAAACATTCTGTCCAACACAAGTTCCGCGAGCTTGATCATGCACTATACAAATGAAGCTTTGTCCAGACCTCTGCGTCGAACTATTCAAAAACCTGTTTTTATCCCACAGCGTGGGGCGGTTCCAATGGGAAAACAGGCTTTTGTGCATTTGAGCATGGAGTAGAGCAAACACCTTCTATAACAGAAAGCCTTCGTGCAAAGCTTTGGCGTCACTGAAGTCATCCATTTCACTTGCAGCCATTGGATAAAGCAGGCCAACGTATGCGAAATCTTAATGTGACGTCATGAGCTTCAACCTGAGGCTTTTTGCTATAGGTGTTGGTACAGCGGCAGGTTTAGATGCGGCTTTACAGATTACCTTCTGTGCACAGACACAACAGATTGACTTAAGTTTGTATTCTCTCGAACTCTCTCACATGTGTATACAAATTCATCATTACAGTAAAGATTGATGCAATTTTATAAAAATAAGTAAAACATCACAAGAAACTCAAAGACCAAATTTTTTCAAACCGATTCCCATAGTATTGAGAGTGCCTTCTGTAGCTCTGTAGTTCATTGTGGTCATGGTTCCATTTTTTAATTATTCATTAAAATTACTGATTTATTTTTGCTATTTAAAAATATTTATAACAATTTTTAAAATTTTACTGTTTTTTTTTTTAATTTCCTCGAGCGGCCGCGGAGCCCCTGGAGAGTGCACAAGGAGCACCAGTTGAGAACCGCTGCTCTATATTAAGGAAATTCACAAATGAGGATTGCATCATACATGTGGTGGTGGTGTATTATCTCACAAGCTTTTTCCCCCTTTACAAAGAAGCAACAACGGTAGTGACTTCACTGGCATGCTAACGGCAGGTGACCTTATAATCCAAAAGGAGACTAGCTGCTCCTTGAGAATGAAGACCAGTATACTAGTTGCATTACCTCACAGACATTTTCATTTTCTTTCCATAGGAAGCAGCACATCTCGTACTGTATAATGCCACCAGGCTCAATATTGAATTATTATTTTTACATATTTTCAACATTACCCCCAGTTAATCAAGGTTCTACTGTACAATAGTAAAAGCCCAAAATTGGCCAGTTCGTGAAGTGGCTGGTGATCCCTGCCTACAAAAATTTTCAGTTAGAAATTTCTTAGAATATGTACTGGGTCACAGTTTGGTTAGGATGTACAGAGTAGTAGTGATTTATGAAAAATAATCACTATATACCATGTGATTATAATTAAAGTTCTGATTACAAAACACGAATAAGAACTGCTGGTCAGAATACCTTGAAAATATGCATGGGTCCATTGCATGAAGCAATGGAATTTTCTTTGGTGAAAGAAAAAAAAATCTTTAAAATGTACAAGTAGATGATACTGTACTTGGCCAGTGTCATAATCTATTTTGCGCAATCACATCATTTTGACACTTCAACAGCATCAGTGTGTGAATAGCAGGGTTGGACAAATGCCATATACCAGGGCGACTAGAAAATCAGTTTTGGCACCTAAAATTTTATATGCATTATTGCTAAAATGAAGTGCAACACAATTTTTTTTTGCTTTTGTAATAATGTCTCCCAACATGGGGGTGGGTCCCCTAGAAAAGTAAAAAAAAAATTACTCAAAACTGTTTTTCTTGGTGAAAAACATGCTTTGCTCTTAATAAATTTGGCTGGCACATAAATTTTTTTTTATTCATCCAGCCCTGGTCTGGTAGATAGCACAACTTTTATCAAGATGCACATTGAAACACCAGCGAAGCAGCATTTTTGTGAAGCATGCTTCATTAAACACATTGCAATTGCTTAGTTATTGTTAAGAAACGTTTTTACAATTTTTCCAACCTTCTATCGCATTGCATTTGCGTAATTGCATTTTTAATTGGGTTGCTATTTTTTTTTTTTTTTGGAAATATATTACATCCATATTTTTATGGCCATCTTTTTCTCAGCCACCTCATTGGGCATTTTGCCTGTTGTGGTGTTGTATTTGTATTAGTTTTTATCATAGTTTTTGCAAAATAGAGTCCTAATTAAGCATATTGAAAGAGTAACTAGGGTAAACATCTTTATTATATAGTTAATAATAACATTAAGAGAGAATTCTGAAACAAAATATTTCCTTGTGTTAAGCTATAAAATAACTGAATTGCAAAAGTCGGTTTTTATTAAAATATGAGAAATATTTATAGATTAATTAATATGGGAATTGTGTTAATTACATTAATAAACATTTTATTTTAATTAATTATTAGAAGTTTGAATGATTTTTCAGAAATTTTATTGTTTTTTATGTAAATGTTTACGAAAAAACCAGTTTAAACCAAAAACCCGGTTTTTTGGTTTTTTTTACAAACCCTGCTATATATATTTTCAAATACTAAACTAGAACAAATAGACTAGGGCTGTAACTGGGACATTTTTGTTATTTTGCCACCCCCCCCCCCAATTTAAAATTTGATAATTTTATAATGATGTTCTTTGTTTCCACCTAAAATTTGCCACCCCCCACCCTCTAATTTTTTTTCGGGGGGGGGGGGGGCAGTTTTCTCACCATTATGGAGCTTATTTGTCAAAAGAGTTGGTTCCCCCTTCCCTGTTCTTGCTAAACTCCTGTTTAGTGATTTTTACCCCTACATATAAAGTACTAGATATACAGGGCGATTCCATATATTAATTCCCCTTGACACATTTTATTGGGGAACCATTGATCCTAAAGACATACTTCCAATTAGAAAAAGTATCCAAATAACATCTAAAAGGTACATAAGCCATTCATGTTGTATAGTTATTATATATATCTCTTTTGTATAGTTAACAAAATACAAAACCAACTTTTTATATGAACAGCCTGTCCTCAAAAACCCAATTAGAATGTTGTTGCCCTGCCTCTTCTGAAGCCAGCAATAAAAAATTCACATTTCTAAGTGAAATATTCACTGAGATGATTGAATTCAAAAGTGAGAGAAATATTGGGAAAAACAGCAATAAAACTAATGGACAATGCTTCTTTCCCTGAATTATGTTTTTATTTTCCAATTTTCGAACTTCAATATCTCAGTGAATATTTCACTTAGAAATGTGGAATTTTTTTTTTCGTTGACCTCGGGAAACACAGGGTAGCAACTTTGTAACAGTTTTTATATTGGTTTTAATTGATGAGGACAGGGTGTCCATTTAAAGAGTTAGGATTTTTTTAAATTTTAATAATTGCACAACCCTTTACAACATGAATGACATATCTGAGTTTTACATGTTATTTGGATACTTTTTCTAATTGGGAGTATCAAGGTTCAATGGTTTACCAGTAAAATGCAGCAAGGGGAATTATGGAATCATGAGTCTCAGCTGTATGAGTATTCTGTTATCTCAGATAGGAGAGAGGTTCTGGTCACCCAGTATACTAAGGGCCTCCTTGCATTGGGATACTAAGGTCTGCCAACTGATAGGACACTTGGTATCCAGAAGATACCATGTCTCCTCCATGTAAGGCTTAATACATAAGCTCCTCAAACGAGGACATTGGTATAGGATATTTGTATATCCTACAAAACGGAGTCACTTTTTGCATGCTAGTTGAATGCTAGCATTCATTGCACAATCGTATAGCATTTCTTCATATTTCCGTCGGTCAAGATTGTGCGAGAGATGCCTGATGCTGAATTTTGTAACAAGATAAACAGTTATATTATATATATGTAACTTTTATTTTCTACAGAAATGTTCTCAGATGCTATCCTAACCCCAAATCCCTCTTGAATGGAATGTGTGTAATATAAATATAGGTCACACGTGTGTGTGGAAGTATATGGGAAAACCCTGTACCACTCCAAGATAAATACAGTTAATTTTTTTTCCCTTGGAATGGTAGCAGCACAGTCAGCTCTTACAAGGAAATAAAGCTTCTTCATGTCATAGAACTATAGTAAAAGCTCTCTTTTGCGAACACCGGCGGGACAAAAAAAATTGACAGTAAAAGAGGGGTGACCATTGATCAGGGGTTTGAAATGCATACTTTTATTATACAAAGGGAAATTATTATTTGGCCACAAAAGACAGGTGACCGCATCTGAGGGGTGTCTGTTAAGAAGGGTTTAACTGTACAACTCCCTCCAAATATTGGTTATTTACAAAGTGAATTTCACTTACCTTAATTAAGGATTATTAGCAGTCACTCATCAGGGCTGACAGGTAAAAAGCTGATTTATTAATTTCAGGTAAGTCTCTTTTCTAATTCTATATAATGCAAGGAATCTGATTCCCATTGGCCGTAACGAATAGTGTACGATGAATGTTATTTTCAATGTATGGATATAACCATAATTTTTGTCTCAATTTATCTTTTTTTGCAGAAATAATAGTGTAGGATGTGTGATAATTATTCATAATTATAATAAAATATCAACTTCATCACTGCTGGAATTGCTAAAAATTTGATTTTTTTTTTTCTACTACCCTGGTTCATAATGTACAGGGAGATAACGTGAACACTGCATAGTTTTTTCTCATTTTCCCGGGCTTTGAGATTTTTTTTAGTAGCGCCATGTGAGGGAGAATAGGCAACTCGACTCATTCAATTAGTCAATCTAGAATAGGATACACTAGTTTGATTAGAGTGTCCTCGTGTGAGGATGCCTTTAGACTACTATCAAGTTAACAGACTCAAAGCAACAGGAAGTGATTCTGTAGATTGCTTCATCGGAGAGTCTTGCCAGAATTAATATCCTCCCAGTAGATTTTTTCTATGTGCTTTATGAATAAAGTGAACAGCCTCAATCTAGAACCCTATTCCTTGTTCAGCTTCTCACTATGCAACATGAACATGGGCAATAAAACTGGATACATGCAGCTAATTTCATACATAACGTTTCTGCATGCTTGTGAAGTCAGTATGTCCAATCATACTAATGCATAAGAAGTTCAGTAAAAAGCAACCAAGTATTAGACTGGTATAATTGTTCTTTTTGGCAGTACAGAGCAGGGTTTAAGCTACAGTTGCATTTTTTGCAAAATGGGAAAGTAGTAGCCACTTTCGCAAAAATGCGTACAGGAGGTACGAAACGAGTAGACATCCAACCATTAGTCATTAGCATTGTAGCATTTTGCTAAAGCTTTCCCCCCCCCCCCCATCTTTTCTTTTTTGCAAAAGGAATTTTTTATCTAGCTTAAACCCTGGTACAGAGTATGCATAAGCTTAAAAGGATACTTATGTATCAAAGTGGCTTCATTGGATTTGTTGACCATTGGCAGAATTCATGATTTTAATTAATAAAACACTGTCATGAAAAAACATGAGTTATGGTATTCATAGCATTTGATCTGATAGAAAAAAGCATAGATTTGACTTATGTAAAGAAGAGAAAGATGCTGTAACTTTCTCTAGGAATAAAAGAACTTCACCTTGGAGCATTGCCAGTAACAATTGCTACAAAATGGTAATGTATGTGAGTAAAGATGCAATGTGCTTGTTTGTATAAGATGTTTTACATATACCTTTTTCTTAATTTCTAGTTTTACAATTTTATGTCTTGTTCATATTTCAATATACTATAACTTTATCTATATGCAATTACAGACCTGCCAACCTTCAGAAGGTAAAAATCCTGTAACTTTTTTATGAAAATCCTGTAATTTACTTTAAAATTTGTCAAATGTACTTTAGCATGCCAAATTTTTTAATGGCTATAATAAAAACCAACATAGGAAGTCATACATAAGGTAACCAAAAATTACCTATATTTTACGAGACATTTCCATATTTTCATCATCATTTGCTGTCCAACCATTTCAAAGGAATGTCCTTTTTTTCAACTATGCTTCCTTGAATGATACTTACTACTACTACATAACTGTACATGCATCTTATATACATTCCTCTACGGAATCTATAGCGAATTGCTACATGCCTGAATGTGCATGTAGGCGTTGTGAACCTAACTTGACGTTTGTTTCTGTGTAATGCCTGTTATGTGTAGTGCTGCCATCTGCTAATTTTTATAACTATGAGTGAAGTGTAATGATAGACTAATTGTACCGTTGTAGGCCTATTGCTTTCTGTGGCGAGACTTTTCAATGGGGAGATCAGCTCGCATTTGCGCACCGAAGTTGGGAACCAAAGGAAACCAACTTCAGCCAACCACTATTCTTTATGCTACTCACTATTCTTTCAGCCACCGTTGTCACGATACAAGTCCATCACTATGGCCACTCAACCACCATAGCAGAGAATGATACTTACTGGGCATTTTTGTTGTGTAAATGTTTTTTTCGTGAAATCATTCCAATTAACAGAATTATAAAAGTTCTCAATTTCCCTCCTATCGACAATTAGGAATTTCGCCTACAACTAGCATTGGCCCATATTTTTGGCGTATGGGTCATTCCCAAAAAAAATTACATTCCACATTTTTGAAATGAAAAATTTAAAATTGAATTTTCAAAATAAAATTTAGTCTCAAATTACAGTCAAATACTGTTATAGCGAAACACTTTTCTAATCCTCCCAGATTAGTTTACATAGGCACAATGTAAAAACCTGGAATTCCTTTATAACGAAATTTCATTATAACGAAGGGATTTCTCCGGTCACTTGGAGTTTGTTATAACGGGATTCGACTGTATAGCCGACAACTTGGTCTTAGGTCAGCTACCTCGTTGGGCAATTTGCCTGTTGTGGCGTTGTATTTGTATTTGTATAACTTGAAGTTTAATATTACATAAATATTTTTCACGTTTATTTTGTAATAATATTTTATTTTTTGGATTTTATGACTGAAAATCATGGATTTTGTCCACTCTGTTACGAAAACAAATATCACTCTTTAAAAAAAATCATTATTATTTCTGCTGTTTTTATCTCTGAAAATAATGAAATAGCTTATTTCTTACACATATACTAAAAAATATACAAATACAAAAACAACACCACAATAGGAAAATGCCCAACGACGTGGCTGAGAAAAACTTTTTTAGTGATCTGTTGGGATTCGAACCCTGGATATTCCGAAGAAGATCGTACATGTTAACCACTGCCTCACTGTTTAAAAATTTTTTTACTTTTTTTTCTGTTGTTTTGATGGTTTTTCATGATTTTTTCAAAATAGTACATGGGAAAAGTTTATTTTTCACATATATTTAGCTACTTAAAATCAAAACTTTGTTTCTGACAGACATTGGGTTGGTAATTTATAATTTAACATCTTAGTTTGAAGTGCCTCTCACATTAGCAATCCAGAGTGGACTTGGGGGGGGGGGAGATTAGGCCTGGAAACAAAAATATAGGAAGATAATGGTTCTGTCCCATAAAATGCAGAATGTATTGTCATATAATGACCTTCACTCATACTGAAATGCCCTTTATGACACATCTTCCTGGATCTGTGCCTGGCAGTGATTTTAACTATCTGTACCACTTTACTTTCGTGTTTTACTGAAAAAATAACATGATGAAGAATGTGGTAAAGAGTTTAAATTGAATAGATAACTTATTAAATTCAATTTAAACCTTCAAAACCTTTTAACTAATAAAAATTTACTTTATATCATAGTTTCCATTCTGTTTCATTGCTTGAGTTTTTGGAAGACATAACAAAGTGGACAAATTAACCTAAATTATTATTTTTTCATTACAAATTTAAATAATTGATGAAAACTTTTTTACATTTTGAAGCATATCTCCATGTACTACCACTTCATGTTGATATATAGATGGGAAAAAAACTTAATTATTTATGATAATGACGTAACAGAGTGGACATCTGACAGAGAAAAATCTGATACTAAAGACAACGTGAATATTAAGTTGTTTTGCAAAAGTCAAATCCAAAATTGTTGAGATCAAGCATAAAAAGTAAACCTTTGAAAGAGCTCTCAAAAGTGTTATCAGATTAAATCTGGGATAAACACATATTTCCCAAATGATCATAGCAGATTGGACATTTTAAAGTGGGAAAAATTTCAATAAAAAATAAGTTTTTCATAAGAAAAAAATTTTTTTTTCAAAATTTTGTTGTCAGTTTTGTTCGTCTATGGCACATATATAAAATATGATTCCAAGTTTTTTGAAAATAAATTCCAGAAAGATTTGCACCCCAAGTCTCTTTAACACTTTTTCAAGCTGGGACAGCCAGATTTTCAGGTTTTGCTACAAACAATGATTTCTAAAAAAAATTAGATACCATCTGAAACAAATTAAGAAATGCCATATGACAGAGAATTAAATGCAGTACTCGAAAAAAATTAAAATTACTACCAGTGCTCTGAAATTTTTTTTGGAAATGACCCATATAGATCATGATTTCTGTAATTTTCGCTATGAAATATAGGCCAGCATAGTCATACTATCTACCAGCTGTCTTATGATGAAACACATAAAAAACTGTCAATGGGAAAAGGCCACCATGTTTGTTTACATTCATAGATTTGGACGGCTTTGGCTACTGTTCATACAGGATATCGTTCAGGTGATGCGATGTTGCTAGACCTTTTTTATGTAAATGGGGGTTGCTTTACAAAGAAAAGAAAGTGATAGTGCAAAACTGCAAACTCAATGTTTCTTGTCTTCATTTTTTCTTTTTCAAGTTTTTATTTTTTTTCATGTTAATGGCAATAATTGAAACCCGGCAATATGAGTTCATAATCCAGAAGCCCTGTAAATATTGCTAAATCCGGAAAGTTGGCAGGTCTGCAATTATTTTTCCTTATTCCTTGCTATTTTATGTTTGTTTTTTGTTTTTTTTAGTAGTTCCTTATTGTTTTGTTTACTTACTTAATACGAACTTTCACCAAAGCCGTTTCAGGGCTATTTCAATGGGTAAATATCCTTAGAAATATACTGATCTTATGAGTGAAAAATGCTTATAAAATCATACCTCCACACATCACTTGACTTTGAAAATGTTGAGGACTTGATCACTTCGGGAGCCATCCATGCATATGTTCCAGCAGCAGACATTCTCGTTGTCTTATAAACTTCTCTTGCTAAACCAAAATCAGTTATCTTTAATATCTTCCGCTGCATTTCTCCATATTCTATTGGTTCATTAAGGAGGACTATAATAAAATTCAATAAACAATATTTCAACTGTGAGAAAATAATATCAATAAGCTCAAAAATATCACAATTGGTTTAAAAATTTTAATTAGCAAAGAATGAAAATTTATCTTCACATTTTTTGTGGCATGTTTGATAGATTACATGTAAAAAAATTCACAAGGCATGCATAATTGTACCTCTCTCAATTTCAAAAGGTTCAATAGGAAAAAGTATTGGTAAAAATAAGTCTTACTTAAACATGACTGACTGAAAATATAAGTTTTGTCATTTGAAGAAAAAAATTACTGTAACTTCCTGGCTGTAACTCACAGATTTATATGTTAAAAAAAAACCATCTGAATATCTAAGTACATATTATAGATTATTATATCGAGCAAAAATCAGTAATGTTTACAGGCAAGTAGCATAGGTGGAGAAAGTCGGGGGGGCGTGATGGATGATGATGATGTCAATTCACACACATTAGATACACATATACATTAGATCAGTCTATCTTTGACACTGGCGCAATGCTTTCCCATGCCCCATATCTCCGCCCACGACAAGTAGTGAGAGTTTACAGACAGAAAGGGAAGGAATTCCTTTTGAGTACATAACAATAATGTAAATTACAGTCCAACACTGAAGCTCAAAATAACAAATTCATTGCGAATAACTCAAAATCACAATTAGCAATCATTATTTTCAGCTTCAACACTAGACTGTCACTTATATTATTTTACAGACAGAGATTTTGTACATGGAATCATTACGCGCAGTGTCATTGTTACAAGGAGACAAATAGAAAAGCAGGATCATCACAGAGGCAGATGTAAATTGTTTTGTGTTTATGGTATGTTCAGTAGCTTGTGGGGTAGGGGGGTTATTTTTATGTTTCTTCACAAAGAAGTTTTGTTTTTGTTATAAAAAACACTATAATCGCAGCTTAAGGGTGGCCTCCTCACTTTTTTTTGCATATGCCAGTGGGTATGCTGAAGAAAAAGCAGTTGTAGTAATGCAAAGGGTGTTTCCAACTACGTACAAAAGACAACCACTACAGATGCTTGGAGCATTAACCCTCAACTGGTGTGGTAGGGTCATTTTGACCCCCTGCATTGCTCAACATACTTGAGAAAGAAATGCATCCAGTGCATCCTGTTATCAGTACCTTTCACAAGCAGGTTATTTATATGTTCTTGACAAATTTATGTGAGGTTTTCTATTTTTTCTTTCCGTTATTTCATTCGTCAAAGTTTCCATGGGGTTGTAATGACCCCACCTCACCATTTGCATCAGACGGCCAGAGTGTTGAGATGAAATGTAGTCTCGGAAGAACGCCAGTTTTCTCAATTTCAGAATCAAATTAATGGTGAAACGTTGGACATACAAGGTGAGCATGAGGATAGTGGCTTAGTAAATTGTATGTAAGATCTGTGTGATCAACATGTTATAGTGTTGTTCAAAAGTATTGTGTTACTGACTTGGAACAAGACTAATTTTAGTGCTTGTGAAAATATAGTAAATACAGTAGACTCTTGGTAACTCGACACGTGGATAACTCGACTATCCAGATAACAACATCTATTATTCCCTTGGTTGGCACAATACTAATTTCAATGTAGGGAAACCTCTCTAACTCGACACATGTTTGGCTTAACTCTGCTTAAGTCGACTGGATTTTACAATTGGCCTTCTGTTACCAGTTCTAAGAATTTTTTGACATTGTTCATGGGTACTTTGACAATCCTTTGTTTCTTATGATGGGTCCCTTTTTGCATTGGGGCGGGGGGCGTGTATGCGAAGAATGAATGTTTGAAACCGGTTGGCCGGCTTATCATTTTAGTGGAGTTTCCAAAAAAGGTCTTTCATTCTTTTCATGGTCAAAAAAAAGGTGTGGATATTGTCAACATCCAATAGGGATAAAAATCTTATCTATTGGGAGTTTTGATATTGTCTGTTGTAAAGAATGTTTTCGGTGGAACTCAGTTTTATGATTTCTTAGAAAAGGAATAAAAGAAAAAGAGCTAAAGCTTGGTTAGACGCTGAATATGTCATTTGGTTTTCATCTTGAGTATCGAAAGCCGTGAATACAATGGCTCCACGCAAACTTCACACTTTAAGTTTAAAATCAAAAGTTGAAATTTTGAAAAAACTAGAATCAGGTAAAACTCAGAGGGAACTTGCCAAAGAATATGGAGTTGCACGGAACACTATTTCAACATTTGCCAAAAACAAGGGAACAATTTTGTCAGCATTTGAATCTTCTTAAGGACCAAGCAGAAACGCATAAGAAAATCAGACTTCAGTGACGTAGAAAAAGCAACTCTTTTGTGGTTCAAATTCGCTCAATCTCACTCAATCCCATTATCAGGACCAATAATTCAAGAGAAAGCAAAGGATTTCACAAAAAGTCTCAATCAAGGTGATTTTACTGCAAGCAGTGGATGGTTGACCCGATTCAAAGAGTGCCATGGCATTGTTTTTAGGAAAGTTTGTGGAAAGAGCATATCTGCATCTCAAGAAACTGTTGAAAATTGGAAGAATGATATTCTGAAACCAATGATAGAAGGATATAAAGATGCAGATGTGTTTAATTGTGAAGAGACAGGTTTATTTTTTCGCCTTTTGCCTAACCAAAAATGTGAAGGAAGTAAAAAACACAAAGATCGTTCGACAGTTCTTTTGGCTGCAAACTCAGACGGTTCTGAAAAATTGAAACCGTTAGTTATCGGAAAATCAAAAAACCTGCAATGCTTTAAAAATGTTAAAACTCTTCCTGTGGACTATGATGGCAACAAAAAGACATGGATGACATCAGAGATTTTCGAACAATTGTTGAGGAAGTTAGATAGAAAATTTTCAAGTGAGAAAAGAAAAGTTTTATTTATTTTGGATAATTGCACCGCTCATCCAAAATAACGGCCCTTTCTGCAATAAAATTATGCTTTTTACCACCTAATTCAACAACAATTTCACAACCACTGGATCAAGGAATTATCCCAAGTATGAAAACTTTCTACAGAAAATTACAGACCAAAAAAATTTGTGGATGTTGGAATGGATGCAAAAATTCCTGTTTTAGATACTATTGAAATGATTGATTCTGCATGGAAGTCAGTCAGGAGTGCCACGATTGGGAACTGCTTTCGTCATGTTGGTTTTTGTTCAGAGTCTTTGGAAAACGATAATTTATCTGAAGATTCCTCTCAAATTACGTGTGGAGAAAGCATAAATAACGCTACAGGTGATTTTATAGAGGATGAATTTGTGAACGTTGACTTTGATCTTGTAACTTCAGGACTTTTAGAAGACGACGATATTCTAGAATCAATCAATCAAGGAGGAAGTGCTTCATGTTCCAAAGAAATAGAATCACAGAAAGTTCAGATGAAGAAGTATCTGCAACATCTCGCCATGATGCATTAAAAGCTGTAGATGTGATACCTCGATTCCTACACACTCAGGAAAAGCCGAACAATTGCGGGATAAACTGAACAGTGTAGAAGAATTTTTGTTTTTTCTGCGAAAAGAAAAACAAACAAATATACTTGATTATTTTTCATGAGGTAAATTTTTTTATATGTTTTGATTCTATTATGAAACAACCCCGAATTAAAATTAATGAAAGAATTAGCATTTTATTTAATCGAATTGTTTGAATGCATATAATTACGTACACAAAAACGATCAGACAGAAATTTAGAGCGAAACCCTGCTAACTCGACACATCTGCTTAAGTCGACATGTTTGTCGATACTTTTAGGGTGTCGAGTTACAGAGAGTCTACGGTACTATTTTAATTTATAAATTTTATTTTCTCGGTATATTTTAATCATATCTATTCATTTTTCAATCATGAAAATTGAATTGAAAAAAGTTAATTTATATAATGTTTAAAAAAATTCAAAAGTCATGTATCCCTCCATTTTTTTTTTTTCGAATGTGTGTCTTAATAGATCATTTTTTAGAAAATAATTAAAGAAAATGGAAAAATTATTTTGTATTGATTATTATTAGTTATTAATTATTATTATTAATCATTGATAGATGAATGAAGTGATGTAAAAAACCCATTGCTTTTTATGAAGACTCTTATTGTTGATTTTTAAAATGCATTAGTACTTGCTGGGGTCATTTTGACCCTACGACACCAGTTACGCACATTTTCACAATGCCAGTTAAGGGTTAAGAAGTGACACATTTTCTCGAAACCGAAAGTATTGAAAAAAGATACAAGAGAAGGTAATCAACAGGCAGTTTTGAACGTGGAAGACATTCAGCAGGCTTTCCTTTACACAATATGGTCAGGGCCCCCCCCCCCTTTTTTTTTCTATTTTGCGGAGACATTTGTGCTGGCAAATATTTACCTGGATACCCAGCAAATTTATGTATTACCCCATGCAGCATTCATAGCTCAATGTTATCTTCTACCAAGATGAGGCTTCTCTGCATTGGGTCACAGATGTTTGATCATTTTCAGATTCAACTTACCCAAATAGATGGATCGGATGCAGTGGATCAACTGCCTGCCCACTATGATCACCTCATAACACTCCACTAGATCTCTTCTGCTGAGGATACATCAGAGACTGTTTACAGCAGGACAATTCATAAATTGTGAGACCTTTGTGCCAGTAACACAGTAACTACAGCTACTTCAGACACACTGCAGCCAATATGGCTACATTTCATGGAATATCAACACTATATGGAACTA
Organism: Pholcus phalangioides; assembly: GCF_987345545.1. Lineage (NCBI taxonomy): Eukaryota > Metazoa > Arthropoda > Arachnida > Araneae > Pholcidae > Pholcus > Pholcus phalangioides. The sequence goes on along the minus strand of NW_028301610.1, from coordinate 29,349,749 downwards.
CACTAACAAATGGGTATCATCTTGGCAACAACAGAGATATATGTGGAAGTTTTGATTTCAAAAAAAATTCTGATTGTTATTCTTTATCTATATGTTTTTCTCATCCTTTCAGACTTCTCGCCTTGTGTAGGAACTTATAGATAAAAGGTACGCTTGAACTAGGCATACCAAGTTTGCTTAGTACCTGCCTGTAAACAGCAATCTTTCAATAACTACTACCATTAAACTTTCAATAACTACCATTTTTAATTTGGTGGAAACGAGTGATTTGTGTAGGTAAAAAGAAAAAATTAAAATAGCATACTATATAAGAGAATAATAACTAACTTATGGATTATAATTAGTCACTTGAACCAAAACCGGTATATTTCAAATAGTGCGTGAATTTAAGCAACTTGGTAAGCAACAAAAAGTATGCTGTGGCCAACAGGTGGCTTGCTAAATGATTTCGTGTGGCTCCCGAGAAGGTAAAAAATAAATTACCCAACTAAAACTAACAATTTAAAAGGTGTTAAATCAAATTTGTAATCATTATTTGAGCTATTCATTCCAACAACAGAAAATCATTTACATTCATTATTTTTAGTGACAAAAACAATTTACAACATTCTCACCATACTGCCTTTTCAAACACGCCAATTACTCATACAATTTATCATGGGCAGTTCTTTTTATTTTTCCCACCACCTCACTTGGCAAATTGTCCATTTTGCCAAAATAATGATTGAAGGAAAATTGGAAAAATTTGTTTATAAAACTCAAACTATGAATGAATTGGATGGAATAATTTGCAGAAGAAACAAATTTTTGATGCATTACATCTGGATGGGAACACAACCAGATAAACAATGAGTATGTTTATGAAGATGGAAGGGAATACAATGCCCAGAGTAAAATTTTAGCAATTAAATTGCAGTAAGTAAGTAGTAAACCATATCACTTATGATGTATACAAATGTGAGAGTTCTTATTTATTTATCCAATATTGCTTGGCAGAGGCCTATACAAGAGGATGTTGTGGTAAAGTATGACAAAAATGACAGTTGATGTTACAAATAAAATCAAAAATTGTAGTATAATCAACAATATTGGATGAGAGATTGTTCCACAGTTGGTTGTTTTTTGGGTCATTTTACTGGTGTGGCTTATACATGGGAGTGACAACCATAATGCGGCCCACAACACTGCAACTGATTCTTATATGTTGGCCTTTGAACATAAAGAAGTTGGCGACCCCTGGGCTATATTTAAAGCAAATTAATCCTTTCTTATATATTGCAATTAATGCACCTACCGCAAAACCTCCATATAACTAAAATAAAATATAATTTACAGTGGAAACTGTCCAGGAGCAGAGATTTATGGTGGACAGGGAGAAGCAATACCTCCCAACATCACAGATGTGTGTGAATGACCTAATATAGGTATATGCAGGGCTGTAACTAGGATTTTTGCACTATCCCCCCACAACTTTAAAACTCAATAATTTTATTAAGTGTTCTTTGTTCCCACCTAAAACTGCCACTCCCTAAATTCTGCAGCATGGGGCAGTTGTCCATTCTGTCCCCACTCCAGTTCCAGCCTTGGGTATATGTGTGCACATGTATTGACATCATCATTGCTGTGTCTTCTCCCAGACCTTCAAGTCCATCTCTACTTATGAACCTGTCCAGGACGAATGCTGTATGAGACAGAAACTTGCCTTATACAAAATCAAAAAATAGTCTCATCAATGATTAGTGTTTGGATGTACATCTTTATAAAACAGAAACCTTTGGTATGTTGCTATTCTGTTTCATACAGGTTCTGCTGTATGTACAAAGGGGCATTTTAACAGCTAAAACGACATTCAGATGATACAGAAATCCAAGCAGATTTCGTGATTTCAAACTTACCATTGCTAGATTTCAGATCTCTATGAATAAGTGATATAGGTGCTTCAGAATGAAGGTAATGCATGCCCTTAGCAATCTGAATAGCCCAATTGACTAAAACAGCAGGGGGGATTTTTCTACCAGCTAGAACTCTATTGAGCGAACCACCTCTTGCATATTCCATAACAAGACATAAATTAGGTTCTTCAAGACAAACCCCTTTCAATGTCACAATATTTGGGTGGTTCAACAACCAGAACAATTTTGCTTCTTGACGTACATTCTCTAATGTCACACTAATGTCTTCATCTGGATCTTGCCTTGCAGCTTTGACAGCAACTTCTTGATGACGCCAGTATCCTCTATAAACTTTACCAAAACCACCAATACCTATTATCTCTTCTAGTTCGAGTTCCGCAAATTTTATTTCAAATGGCCGTCCATCATTCCCAACGGGTTTCACACAAGTAGCATCGAGTTTTGCAACAAAATTGCTGGGAAATATACCGACTTTGTCACCAATCTTTCCAGTCCACCATCCTTCGTCACCAGATATTTTGGCATCAGTGGACAAGACCTCGACCTGCTCTCCTCTATGCAAGGAAAGCTCATCTTCACCAGAAGCTTCATAATCATAGATTGCTGTCCATAGATCATGTCTCTCCCGGATTCCATGGCTCTCTAAGAAAGCTGGTACCGACTCCATGGCTGATGATAATGAATTGGGCATCCGTCACAGATAGGCACTGTTTAACAACAACAACAAAGCATGTATACACACAAGAACTCATCCAGAATCGTCAACTATACCACGATCTCTAACATAAAAACGAAGTAAACGAATTTTATGAGAAAGTTTTTTCAACAAAAAGTACATCTTGGTACCAGTTATTTTTATATTGGCCAATCATGAAACTTTTTGTGCGATCATAGTAGATTTTTCTCACAGATGTAGCGAAGCCTAAGCCTAAATAAGAAACAACTCGATATGCAATGCTTAAATTGGAATCAGATCTTTCTTTCATGTTTTATTTGAACATGGGAACTTTAAAAAGCGACATGGAAATTCAACGCCCACATCGATGTCCATTGAAAACACCAGTCAGAACCCTGACACCTCTCAGTTTTGCATGTATATTATTTTCCAAAGCAAACACCACAGTAGCAACAGCAACAGCAGGACAACAAGATAATGCGCGACTTAGAAGATTTTTACAGGTGTCCGCGACTAGTTGGTCTCCCTGTTTCACACATCGAGGAGAAATAAAATCTGTATTCCTCCTCTAAGGTTTCACCATCCATAGGCTGACCATATTTCCTCGAGAGAAATACGGGACATTGAGATTCCAAATACGGGAAAATACGGGACATCGCCAATTATCGCCAAAAATGACGCCAAAACCGAGAAAAATTGCCAAATATTGTTAAAATTACGGTAAAATAACAATGGCGGGGAATGAAACGTTACTGCAAATTGCAGTGGATTAAAATGAATTTCACGAAAAAAACGTTCACCAAGACAAATGTGGGAGATAAATATTCTCATTTATAGTTGTAATTATCATAATATAGTTTATTAGTTGAAAAATAATTTCAATCTTTGACTTCAATAAAGAATAAAAATTCAAGTAAGCGTCGTGTAAAATACGGGAAAAACCGGGACACTTTTGCGAAAAAGTCGGGACGACCAAAAATACAGAAAATACCGGGACTGTCCCGGGAAATACGGGACGTATGGTCACCCTAACCATCCATAGCTTTTTAAAGAAACGAAACGCGTCAACCTTTACAGTAGATGAGTGGTTAGCGTACTTGTATTAAGTTATGAAGATCTAGGTTCGAATCCCAGCTGGGACAATGTTTTTTTTTTCTTTTTTCCTCAGTTGTTCGGAGTCGACTTCAAATTGTTGGTCCTAGTGTGTGATAGACCTTGTAACGGAGAATGACTATGTGTATTAGTCATCAGTCATATAATTGACAAAAGTCAAAACAAAGTAGGTCAGAATATGGAAACTATATGGTATCGAGGTACCGGGAAGCTTATTGCAGTACTGTCTTAACACATGGGCCCACCCGGGCGTCACGATAATTAGATCTGTTTACGATTTTCGAGATCAAGCATGTCAATTTGTAAGCTCACACATCTGAACAGATAAACCTGCAGAAAAATCTCTTTGCCCGGGGCGCCCATGATGCATTTCAGACGGCCCTGAAGGGAAGATCCCCCCTCCTAAATTTAAAAAAGTAACTGACATAAAATCATCTCCCCCCCCCCCACATCCTGTAACAGGGCTTTTACCCTGGGACTTTTGGTGGGTTCCAAGACCAGACCCTTCATGGGCCTCTCTATACTTAATTTATAGCGTGAGAAAACATAAAAATGATAAGAATCGTCCTGGTCAACGCATGGGTCTACCCAGGCACAGCCCGGGGCTCTCAAGTGCATAAGAGGAATCGTGATAATGAAATTGTGTGCTATGATTCTCGAAAGAAAGCACAGAAATTTATAAGCACGTACTTTCAGCTAATTAGGAGGTCCCAGAATATCAATTTACCCGAGGCCCATAGTGCTGTAAAGATGGCTCTGTGATCAGCCCACCCTTGGGGAAGGGGGGCTATGCAAGGAATAACATGGTTGAGGCTATATTGTTCTACTCTGCTCCCCCCCCCCGGTTGCATGGGTCGCACCAGAGGTGGAAAGGTCGGTTGAGGCCTCGGGCACAGAAGAAAATATTGGGCTCCTTAAATTAGAAAAAAATGTAAAGTTTTGCCGGCTGTTAAGAAGTCGGGCCCTAGGGTGTCCGCCCGCCCACGGCCACCACCAGGGGGGAACAGGCAAGTTAAATCAGCCTCTGGATCGCACGACACTAGAGCCGCACCCGTTGTAATTGAATCCTGTATCCATCTTCGTGCCTTATAAGCGGGGCCGCAACTAGGGAGAAGCAATTGGATGTCGTCTCGAGTGCAGAACCTTATTCCTTTGTATAATGTCCACCGCCTAGGTGTTGGGATAAGTTTATTGCGCACGCACAAAGTACATACATTGCACAATAGTTATACGAGCGAGCGCAGAACCGATAGGGGAAGTCGAATTTCACAATTCGTCTTCATTTTAAAATGAAGAACGGTAGCCACTCGTTCACCATCGCGGGAGTGTCAAATGCATACTTGACCTGGCTGACAAAATATCTAGTTGCGGCTGTTATTGTAAAGGACCGAACCCTGAAATTGAGGTAAGTTGGTTTCTGTGGTTCCAAACTTTGAGGTGCGAATGCGAGCGGATGTCTCCGTTAAAAGGTCTTGCCACAGAGAGCAACAGGCCTACAACGGTACAAATATGCAATCACTACACCTCACTCAGAATTTAAAATATAGATGGCAGCACTAAAATTCACACAAATACTCACTCAGACAGTTAGATGCGCACACTCACACTTCCGGTACAACACAACCGGTAGTAAACTGCCCATGGTGACAGGCAGGAGTTTTGTTCGGTTTGAAAGAAAGAAAAGAAATAGACGTAATAACAATGTGTGGTCATTGTTTCTATTTCGAAGACAGAATCTATAGGACCCAATTTGGACATGAATTTTGTGACATTCCTCCATACACTCAGGGCCCTCATAATTTAGGGCAGTAGTTCTCAAAGTGAGCGTCGTAGCTTCTAGGGACGTCGCACACCTTAGTCAGGGGTGTAGCGGCGAGATGGTGTTACTGATCTATGCTTGTTTGATTCTTTGAAGCGGTTTTTTGTTAAATTGTTCGTCGAAGCATTGGATAAACGTCAACTATTAGGAGTCTGTGATGACAGAAGTTTATAGGATCCCAGGATTGTCTTAACGCATGGGCCCACCCAAGCACGTCCCGAGATTCTCAAATTTTTAGGGGGAGGGGAGCTTCGTGATAATGAGATTTGGTACAACGATTTTCTCGAGAGTAAATATAGAAATTGATAGGCAGGAACTTCGAGTCAGCTGGGCCCATCAGAAAATCACTTTACTCGAGACCACATGGGGCTATTAAGATGACCCTTAAGGATGTAGGCACACTGAGCAATAAATAAACTTTACTTATAGCTCAGTGTGTAGTCATGGCCCCCCCCCACAAAGGTAGGGTTGGCACGGCTCTAGCCTGGGGGCAAGAAACAAATCATATTATTTGTTTGTTTTTTTACACTATATGAATTCACTATATAGGGGCTTGTCAAAGATTTCAGCCTAAGGGCCAGGCTCCAGACTGTGGGAGCCTTGGATGTACATATTTTCAGTTCTTTCTTTCAAACCGAGGTCTATCGGTCGAGGTCTGACAACTCAGGTCTATCGCCATAGGCAATTTTCTACCTAGTGAGCAGTGGCGGATTACCTCACAGGCGCATGAGGCGCGCGCCTGGGGCCTCGGCAGAGCGGGGGGGCCTCCAAATAGTTGTGTGCTTCATCCTACATATGAATTTACATGCGCATCAACAAATCTCTTGAACTAAGTACAGTATCTGCTCTACCTTTTTTTTTTTTTTAACCGCAATTTTTTTTTTTTTTTAATGTATACTGTACCTATAAGAGTTATGGAAGAAAAACGGGAACTGAAAGAAAAGAACAATTTATAAGACGCAGCTCTCAAGGGCCAGTTCTTCCCCGACAAAGAAAGAAGAGACATTGTAAAGCGATCATTCAGGGAGGGTCATTTTCAAACAGTATTTCCCTAAGGGCACAAGCAGGAGGAGGGGTGAGAACAGCAGGTCCTAATGTCTGTCCGAAATGAAAATTGGAGTGAAGGCATAAACAGATGTCTCATTCCACAGTATTAAATGCTTTTATAGGCGCCAACAATACGACAGCTTTGGTGTAAGCTTTTGTATACAGTATAATGGATGACAAGATGGCTATCGGCAAGCGGCGACATCGACAGGAAGAGACACTCGTACTAATTAAAATGAATGTAGTAGAGCTCTTATTGTGATTTTGTCTCCCACTTGTTTGAATGAAATACTATAAGCTGGTTCAAACAACATATACATTTGCAATCTATGACTGGAACCATACGACCATATGACAAAAAAAAAGTGGGGTTTGAAATGAATGCTGAATGACATGCATTCTGAATCACGTGATTTTTCTGTTTCTCTTTTAACACTCCCTCCCCGGCTGAAAAAAATCAAGGGGGTTTCTTTTCCTTCTTTCTAAAAAAAAGAGCTACATTTTTGGATTGGTCAAGGAGGCTTGGGTAGACAACATCTTTGTGTCAGACCGAAAAGTGTTTATTGTTAATGTAATTGTAATGTGTGTTATTGTAATGAAAAAAATTTCCATGCCGATCCTCAAGATTTCCTTTAGGATATAGATTGCAGTCTTCAAAAATAACGGTAAGCAAAACTAAAAATATATAAATTATCTGATAAATTTTTATTTGAGCATTTCAACTACAGTAGTCTCTCGAGAATTCGATCGTGCTCTAATCCAGCACGTCCAGTAGTCCAGGATATTTAGGTGGTGTGGTGTCACTTTTCTCCTGATGCCCTAACTCCTTAACACGTTCTAATATTTCTTAATTGCTGATCAAGTCCTGACTATGTCTTTGCACGAAATTTCATATATTATTTCAATGGGTTTCTTCAAAGTTAATCCAGCAATTTCGGTAAAATCTGGCACACCGTGGTCTAATACGTACCGGATTAGCGAGAGTCTACTGCAGGGGTCTTCAACCTTTGAGGCATAGCAGGCCATATTGAAACATTTTATAAAGTACGCGGGCCACAATGTTATACTGTGGCATTTTTCGTTATTAAACGAAACGGGGGGGGGGGCATAATATAGAAGATTTTTATTCACTCTGAATACAAATAATACAAAGGCAAAGGCCACAACAGGCAGAGTGCCCAACGAGGTGGCTGAAAGAGAAAATAATAATAATATAATAATAGTAAAAATAAAATAGAATAAACAAATAAAAAATAATAATTTCTAAAAAAAATTTTTTAAATAATTTCTTTCATTGACAATAATTTTAATTCATTCTGAACTAATTTCTTCCATTAAAAATATAATTCTTATATTTACTCTGATATAATTTCTTCCCTCTATTGAAGAAATGTTTTTCTATTAAATATTATCAGTATCTTTATATCAAATCAAATATATTATATTTGAGATATTATCAAATCTTTATTAATCAGTAATATTAAATTACTAAAACTATGACGGATCTCCATTTTTGCCGTGTGGCTGAAGGCACCAGGGCGGACATCTTAGATTACTAAAAATATGATGCAGAATTTTACTGTGACTTTTTTTTTTAATGGGAGTGTGATTATTTTTCATCTAGTACCAGAGAATATCATTATATTTCCTTATCTTATTTTTGTGTTTATGGTTTTGGTGATGCAAAAATAAAAAAAAAGTTATGATTTTCATAATATTGTTCATTTTAGTGAACCATCTCGTTCTTATTAGGGCCAAAAGGGTGCAGTGGTGGATAAACGCAAATTTGTGGGTGGGGGCGGTGGTTGTGACAATGTGTTCAATTTTTCAGGACGGTTCTGATTTTTTTTGGAAAAAATTCTGAATTTCCCCCCTTTTTTAAGCAAATTTATTTTCTTGGTTTGTTACTCAGTCAAAAACGTAGAAAACATTTTTTTTTCCATTTAATTTTTCTGCTCTCGGGGGGGAAGGGGGGGGGGTTGACAGTCCCTACCTTTAATCCGCCCCTGATAGGGGGGCCTCCAGATCAGGTTGCGCCTGGGGCCTCCCAAAATCATGATCCGCCACTGCTAGTGAGTTGTGCTTAAAATGTAAGTGTGTGTACCTAATAGTCTGATTGCGTATCTAGTGTTGTGTCTGATTTTTCAGTGCTGCCATCTATATTTCAGAAGTGAAGGGTAATGACTGAATATATGCACGTCGGTTGCTCTCTGTGGCGAGACCTTTTAATGGGAAGATCGGCTCGCATTTGCGGCTTGAAGTTTGGAAACACAGAAAATCAACTTCAGCCGACCACCACTGTGGTGCTCGAACCCGGGTTTCCGCGATGCCAGTCCGTCACTATAAGTACTTATGGATATAGCCTACTGACGCGGATCAAAGTCATATGTCAGGGAAAGCGACTTGGGAGGAAAAAATTTTTTTTTCTTTCAAATCGTACATGATGACTCTGGATCTATCAACAATTGCCAATTGTCGATAGAGCTTGGGCCTTGCACGATTTGAAAGGAAAAAGTTCTATGACCATGTATTATGTATTTTTTTGGACAAAATTCTAATTTCCCCGTATTCATTTTTTTTTAAATCCCAGGTTTTTATTCGGACGAGGGAGTGATCCCTCTTCTCTTTATTCGCTAATACGTTTGTCCAGAGCAACAACAAGATGCTTCGCTCGCCGGGGCTAGCACGCATTTCGACCAGGGCCGTCTTCTGAGCAACATGGGCCAAGTAATTTTTTTTGAGACCCTACTTGGAAAATTCTCGAAAATTTCAACCACTTCTCATTTTTGTGAGGCCCCGGGTCGGCCCATGGGTTAAGACGGCACTGACTTTGGCACCCCCTGCAATGTTGAATGAAGAAGAGTTTAAAGGGTGAAACTGACGCCCTCCCTGGTTCGGGCCAGTGTCGCCTTAACTCATGGGCCCACCCGGGCACGGCCCGGGGGCCGCAGGAGAAGAGGAGCCTCACAAAAATTAGATCCGGTTGAAATTTTTTAGAATTTACTAGGTAGGGCCTCAGAAAAACCACTTGGCCCGGGGGCCCATGATGCTCTTAAGACGGCCCTGGTTCGGGCACCATACCCACCTGCCCCCCTCGCCCGTTGTGGCCCTACCAATACCCATCATCGAAAGAAGAGCAACCCGGCAGCAAGTTGGGTGTACAGGATAATCCTATTTAACCATTGAATGCAATTTGTACAGGGTATTCAATTGGGACGTTGGCAAACAAGAATCAGGGGGGCGGATCAACGAGAATATCTTACGAACCTCCACAATCACTCCTTCCTACACATTGGCACATCACCCTGGATCCGCGACTGGGTGTCATGGCCCTTACAAGGGGTGGGCTGACAAGGCTCCAGCCCGGGGGCCAGGGACGACTTTCACCATTTTTTTGCTTTTTCACGATATAAATTCATCATAAAGGGGCCCGTGAAAGTGTGGTCGGGGGGGGGGCGCAAAAGATCCCAGCCTAGGGCCCTGCTCTATGATGTGGGGACCATGCTGGGTGTTGATCTAGTTCTTGCGACATGGACCCCACAAGGGTGGGGGCCAGAAATTTCGTTCGGGGGGGGGACCAAAGTGACAGAACAATGGATTTGGCCATCTTTTTCCCTTTTTTCGGTCATTTTCTCACATTTCGGGGGGGGGGGACCAGACCCTCAAGTCCCCCCCCCCCTCGCTACGCCCTTGGGTGGGGCTGACCAAGACCGATTCATTTCAATTGTGTCGCCACGACAATTTCCGTCACTTTCTTCACGTTTTTTCATCTTATCAATGGTGCTCAACCTTTAGGAGAGTGCGGGCCACTTTAGTCATTTGTAAATGTGTCGCGAGCCGCTTAAGTGCTCTTGAACTGTGCCGCGGGTCACCCAAGTTATCTGTAAATATGCCGGGGGGGGGGATCGAGGAATGTGCAGCGGGCAGTGCCGTCTTAATGAATGGGTCCATCCTGGCGCTGCCCGGGGACCTCAAGAGAAGAGGGGCCTCACAAAAATGAGATATGCTTGAAATTTTCGAGGAGTATTTATATAAATAGTATTAGTATAGTATTATATATATATATATATATATATATATATAGTATAGTATAGTATTATATATATATATATATAGTATAGTATAGTATTTATATAAATTAAATAAATATAGGCCTATAAATTTGCCTGTTAGGGACTCAGAAAAATCACTCATGAAATCTCCCATGGTGATCTTGAAACAGTGCTGGCCACTTAAGTCAGGTGGAAATGTGCTGTGGGCCACTTGAATGATGTTGAATTGCATCGCGAGCCGCTTCAGTGCTCTGGAACTGTGCCACACGTCACTTAAGAAATCCGTAAATATGTCGCGGATGACTTTTGAGAAATTTGTAAATGTGGGTAACTTAAGTGATCTGTAAATGTGCCGCGAATCACTCGAGTGATCTGCAAATGTGCCGCTTAGTTAATTTTTACAGAATTAGGTTTGAGGTCGCGGGTCACATCAGATGACTCCGAGGGCCACATTTGGCCCACGAGCCCCATTAGATGACTCCGAGGGCCATAGGTTGAGCATATAGGAATATGTTTTAATTCACTAGAAGGACCCGTTCAAAAGTCTGGCTTGGGGGCCCAACAAAGATCCCATCCTGGGTGCCCTGCTCCAGGATGTGGGGGCTATGGATCTCGAGCACGAAATCTGACACGAGCATCGAATTACTACAATTTAATAAATCTGATCTTATTCAAGGAGGCGGATCTTACTGTTTCGTCTTCGGTTCTGTTACGGCAATATCACACTAGAAATATCTTTAGTGTTGATTATGGCCGACTCAATTCATCGATTTGGCCGAAAGCCGCTTGACAGCTTTGATTTTAGCCTCGCTTCCGTTCATTCATTTTTCTTCCTGCTGAACGGATCTACCCGGACCCGCTCTCGATCCGTTTAGTGTAGATAGATTTCGAAATGGCGAACTCGGTTGTATTTAATTGTGAGGAGTTGACGTGTTTTCGCTGTGATGATAATTTATTCTCTGATTTCGAAGAAGGATAATCCATAAAGTTGTGTTTTTGTTCAAGTTGTCCTGTTAATACCTCAATTTCATTTCCGTAATTTCTTAAAGAAATTGCCGCGACTATATACAATTAAAGTGTTGCTTGTGGTCACCCGCGTTTTATCGCGTTCAATATGTACGAATCGGCGCCCTTCCCAAATTGTGTCATTACTTTATGGCCATGGCCCCCCAGGCTGGGATCTTTTACGGGCCCCCTGACCATACTTTCACGGGGCCCCCTTTATGATGAATTATTAAAATCCTCCCGGGCCCCAGGGCTGGAGTCTTGTCAGCTCACCCCTTGTGGGGGGCCATGGATAGGGTCGTCTCAACTATGTCGCGGGCCCCCCCCGGACAGGCGTGGATCCAGGCATCAAGAGCCCCCTGGCCTAGTGATTTTTCTGAGGCCCTACCAGGCAAATTCTCAAAAATTTAAACCAGATCTCATTTTTGTGAGGCTCCCAGGCCTTGCCTGGGTGAGCCCATGTCTTAAGACAGCACTGGATGTAGGTTGATGTGTCGGGAGGGGCGAATTGTAAGTTCGTTTGATTATCCCATATTTTATGGGACAAACCTTCCCTTATTCTGCTTTTGGGAGGGGAAGTTGTTCCCATCGCCCGACCTCCTGGAGCCATGCGTGATCAATGGGGGATATTTTCAACTGCGAATGGTGGGGCAGGCATCTTCAGCTATGACTGAAGCCAGGATAGACGACATCTTCAGCTATGTATGAAGCCAAGGGTAGGAGACAATCAGCTTCAAATGGAGCAAAGGCAGACATCTTCAGCTGCGAATGGAGCAGGGGCAAGCGGATTCAGAGCAATGTGTCAGAGAAACGACTTACTGTGTATGTGCATCAAATCATCTGGTATTTTACAGGTCAGACAAATTTTATTTACCCATATTATTTGGCTTTTGGGAGGGGCGATCACCCCCTCTGGATCCGTGATTACCCCGGAAAAAGTTATGTTCTATATATATATATATATATATATATATATATATAGGGGTGACCCTTACCTAGCTGATACATCAATATTTTGTTAGTTGGGGATTATTATATGGATAGGCCTACTGGTAGGAGAGTGAAATTCCTTCCATTTTTTTCGTTTTCACTGGATGTTGATGAATTTTTGGATGGATTGATGATTAGCTCTTCAACCATCGGATCGACCATAATTTCCAGTTGTCACAGCTACTCTTCGATGATATGAGAAATCGCATTTCACCAATTGTCCACTGTCACACCATCCAAAGTAGTTGCAAATAATTCACAGACTTCTGGGAGTTTGAAAGTTTTGTTATTTCGACCAACAAATCCCTTAACTTGGCTCCAAATTAATTCTATCGGATTCAGCATCCAGTGGTATGGAAGTAACCGGAGGACTTTGTGACCTGCATGTTTTGCTATTTCATCTACGACATACTTATCACATTCACTTTTGTATTTTTCCACAAACTGTAACAATCCAATGGATTGATGATTAGCCAACGTTTCTTTGCTTCAACCAGTTGATGGTATCCTGGTTTTTTTCTTGCAAGATGAATTCGGTTTTTTTTCACGTGGACGCTATGGTGTGGAGCGTTATCTATCACTGTGGCACTATCTGGATGAAGTTTGGGCAGTATGCTCTCAAACCAGGGCTTGAAACTTCACCATTCATATCCCTGTGATAATCTCTGGACTTTTTGGACTCAAATAACCGTAGGCAGCCTTCAACAAAACCACTATCACTTCCAATGTGGGCTACGATTAGCCTTCTACCTTTCAACTCTGTCGATGAACCCTCCAGGTACGCTTGTCGTTTGGTGTTTATTGTGCTGTCGGACCATGCTTGACTGGTTGTGTGCCTTTCATTGATCCAAGTCTCATCTAAAAAGTAAATAGTTTTACTTTCATCTCAAAAATTCCTGATTGCTCTCAAGTACTGCTTCCGCCATAATATGTCATCTCTTTCGACTATGACAGGGGTCTTGCTCTTCGCTTTATGCACAAATCCAAGACTTGTAATTAACTTGTAAAGCATCGTTTTTTCCAAATTCGGCAAATCTGGTTCGTCATTAATGCATTGCAGAATTTTATTCGAAGTTGGAATTTTTTTCTTTTTTAAATAATTGTGAATCATCACCCGAACTGCACTTCGTACAAAATCATCACATTTACCAAGCACAGATTTTTCTTTTTCTTACCTGGTGTAACAATTGTTCCGGTGTCTTGAAACTCTTTCCGTGCTCTCTGTACACTGGTTCTTCCATCCGCTAGTTCTGCTGTCATATCCCCCATGTCTTTACCAGATGAAGTTGTATTTTTCTTTTAGATCTCTTCAAAGACATGTAAAATTTGTTCTTTTCTGCACTTCTCAGTGACTTACCTTGCCGGTGTTTTAAGCCCGATGTGCCAGAAACAGATTCTGACGTGTTAATTATTTAAGAAATTACGTTGGCATTAAAAAAAGATAAAAAATTATCTCCAGAAATGATATGTAAAAATTTAACAACAAATATATAGTCAAAAATTAATTTTTGGAAATCGATTTGTATGTACAGAAACGGAAGATAAAAAAATTGAAAAATAAATTGTGAACAAGAAAAACATTGTTATATTATACTCAAGAGAGCTGTTTGAGCAACACTGCGAAGTATTTGCGAATGCACTCGTTACGATAAGTAACCTCCTCCACTTCTAGTTTTGTAGCGCAGGGGTAAGAAGAAAAAAGATCTTATTTACCACAATGAAATTTTTTTTGCTTAGTTATAGGCACCTAAAACGCAGCAGCAAATGATATTTCAACTGGCTTTTCGAAACCAGACACCCACAAACATGTTGGCAAAGCGATATCTCCTGAAGTGTGCTGTTTTACGACTATCGATGAAACGTTCTGTTGACAGACAGACAGCAGCAGTGGAGAGAGGGGTGTATCCTTATGACACCCACCGTAAAGTCACAACAGCAAAAATGCTTTGACAAATTTATTTTTTTCTTCCTCCAGATAATGTTGAAACAAAAACTATGAGGTATTTTAATAAACGAGGGGGGCAAACAACAAAGATTTTGGCTGTATTGTACTGTAAGAAAGGTGAAATGCTCTTCAACCAATCATTTTAAGTATCGCACACATGCTTTTATTTACACTCAGACCCAAGTTAGAATGAACAGACTTTAGAAGGTATACATTAGATGTATTTTGTAAGCAAAGTTTAATCTCTCAATTTCTTTTGATGTGTTATTGTGACTTCACTCTGGGTGTGGATCCAGGACTATGTGTCAGGCAGGGCTTTCTCTAGATCTGTGCCTGCTTCACTCAATTTCTCATAGAAGTTTTTTATTCTTAGCATTCTTAGACCACCCAGGTCTTGGGAATACCAAGAATTGCCAAAGCTCTCTAAATGTGGAATCACTTTCTCTGAGCTCTGGATGCTGATTTTTCTCAAAAAAAAAAACATGCTTTAATTTTATTGGAATAGTTCCTTAAAAAAGCTTATTGCCAAAGTTTCACAAATTTATTTATGTATTCAGGAAACGTATGCAGTCACTGAGAGGCGTGTCTCTATAGGCACAGATCCAGGTCAATGTATCGGGCATGGCGATTCATTGTGTAGGTCCGTTGGGGTGTCCAGTATTATACGACAAATTTTTCTCATCATTTGGCTCTTGAGAGTGGTGAATCCTCTTTCCCTGCTCATAAACAAACCCTACATTCCTGCATTATAGGAATTTAGTGCATCGTGATCGCCTGAAATGAGTGATGTATCATTACGTCACTCATATTAACTGCTGCTGGCGACGTGTAACAATAGATATACTTAATTGTACTTGAATCTGACATCCGCAGTTGGAGCAATAGTTTACAGGGCACATCTACCAAAGGTTGTGTGTTCGATTCCTCTCGAATTTATCTGAGATTTTTTTCTTCTCTCCCGTTCATCTTTGCTATCATTTATTGATTCAATGAAAAATACTTTCATTTTTCGTTAATGAACTTCAAAATTCAGTTTTTCCAAAAAAGCTCTCCCCGTGAAGGTTTATTCTTTCTTGCTTGTAGTAACCAATCAATAACTGGCTGTTAATGCCTCTTGTTTTACTAAAGCCCCGCTCACATGTGCAAGATTGGGGGTCACTTTGGTTAAGTTAATTACCAGCATGGCAAGTTTTTTCCCCTTGTAGGGAAAGAAAGGTGGGAGAAAAGCTCATGAAAAAACCCCCCATTTTTCTTTGGGGTGGATTGGTGGTCAACACCGACCTTCTCTCCTATAATCCTTGGCGTAAAAAAAACTACTGTAAGCTCTTTCGTCAGCCATCTTGAATCAAGCATTTCCGTTCAACCTATGTAACCAGTGACAATTTCCAGAAAGAAGAGGGGGATTACCGGCATAAACTAAACGTCATGTGAGTGGTTTGTAGTGAAAATCCCTGTTACTGGGAACTTCCTGGGATGCTTTATTGCACATGTGATCAGGGCTTAAGAATGTAGGGATTGTAATTACCCGATTTCCTTCCCAATATGGATCTGCACCTGCGTGTCTTACAATTTGACAACCTTTCGATTAGACTTGGTTGCTGTAAAAAGTTCTTCCTTAAACAAGATGGTTAACTGATTGAAATTGTGTGTGTGTTTGCCATCTGAGGTGATCTATTTTTTCATGTTGTGAATACACTGAAGTACAGTTGACTTATAAATATCTGTTGTAGCTACATGCTGTTTGGAACGTAATTTATTTAAGGAAAACACAAATTACATCCGAGAGATAACAGCGTCTACAATACCAGACCTGCCAACTCTCCGGATTTAGGCGGGAGACTCCGGATTTTTCATCCTTCTTCCCGCTGTCCAGATTTGTTAAAATTTCTCCGGATTTTGGCAGAAAATTAGATTTCACGTGTTCTTCCATGTTAGTGTGACGTCAATGACTGCCATCGTCGTTAGGGAAAACACCCATAGAGGACAGCCATGGTCATTTCCATCGAGCAGCCATAAAAAAAGTCTTGGTGACCGCATTTAAGCAACTGGCAAAGACGTGACTTTGTTTACGTAGCGTTTATCGGCAATCATTTATCAGGGGCATGACCTTGGTTGCCGAAATTCCTGTATAATCGTTATTGTCTTCCATTAACAGTCGTGCGGTAAACACAAGTTTTTCATCTGCAGCTTTGTATTTTGAAGTTTTTAAATTGTTTCCTCCAATTAAATATGTCTTCAGAAAGAAAATAAAACTATATAAAGCTTTTTTTAAGAGTTGATATACCCAAGATTATCAATCACTGATAGCATCCATGAAAGGAAACACTTATGTTTTATGAACAGTATATGTAGATGTGATTTCTCTCTATTTTGCGTGGAAAGACTGACATAGAATTGTATTCTGCTCGGAGGCAATGCAGAACCTGCCTTGGGGGGAGGAATGTAACTTTTTCTTAATTGATTTAAAAAAAAAAAAAATTTGTGAATTTTTTTTGATTGAGTCTATGAGTGCCGGGGTGGGTACCCCCCTCAGGAAAATCTCCGGATTTCTGGATTCTAAAAGTTGGCACGTCTGCAATACAAACAGCACCACGTGGACGCCATGACAACAACTTCCTCGTTTGAACAACTCTTGAACGTAAGAGCAGATATCTGGCGCCACCTATAATTCCTGATACCAGTCTGCCTTTACTGTTACACACTGTCTATTATCGTGTAGTACCACCTTTTGCTCTGGTGGCAGCCATGATTCATCTGGGCATGGACTTAACAAGCTACCTTTCTTTCACACAGCACAACTCTGGTCTATAGCCATGGGCAAATTGCTACTGAGTTGAGTTGTGCCGGAAGCGTGTAGTGTTGTCTGATTTTTTAGTGCTGCCATCTATATCTCAGAAGGGAAGTGTGACGACTGAATATTTGTACCATTTTAGGTAAGGCCGTAACGAGGGGGGGGCTTGGGGGTTCGGTCCCGTACTGAAATGTAAGAGTGCTTAAGAAGAGGGGAAAAGGTGGCCAAATCTATTGTTATATCACTTTGGTCCCTCCCCCCAGAAATGCAAGTAGTCCCCCTCGGAAAGAAATTTCTGGCTATGGGCCTGATTATAGGCCTGTTGTTTTCTGTGGCGAGACTTTTTAAGGGAGATCAACTTGCATTTGCACCTCAAAGTTGGGAACTACAGAAAACTAACTTCAGCTGACCACCACTGTGTGATGGTGGGGTTCAATCAGAAAATGATAAAATCTTAGGTCCCAATTTAGCAACCTCATTTAAAAAATTGAAGCACCAATACTGATTTTCTAGTCGCCATGGCGACCTGGGATTTATCTAGCCCTGGACTAGGATGTTATATTTTTTAATTTTGATCCCTTGTTCTGGCGATTTCATGTCATGCTTGCTGATGTTTTTTCACCAACACATCACCAAAAAAGGATTATACAGTCCCCAAAGCAGAATATGCCAAATCTGCAATGTACGTCACAGAACAATCAAGTACTACTGCGGAACAATCTGGAAGAATTTTCAGAAAAAGTGTAGACAACATTATTATAGGGATTTTTACTGTAGATTTCCACTCAGCAGAGGGATCATTGCAGAACAATACAAAACATTCTGCTTTGGGGTATACAGTAAAAGTCTGTTATAATGACAATTCATAATCACTAAGAAAATTATTAATTATAATAAAAAATTATATTCTCATTATAAGCAAATTTCAATTTGTTGCTTTTTCGTTATAAAATTGTAGAAAATTGCTGCTTTATCTGCATTAAACATAAGTGGAGATAGACTTGGAAGTCTGGAGGGCACGATGATAATATCAATTTATATATACATTTATACATTAGATTAGTTGACTCCACTTTTGACACTGGGGGGGGGGGGGAGACAATGTCCATGGCATTAAAACATCTTTTAGATCATTTTATTCTCAACCTATTTCAGCCCATAGCTCCTTTAGACCATAATTTCTGATGCCCACACCCTCATCCAAGAACGAGACCTTGTTTATATATCAAATTGAATAAAAACTAAATTTATAATGAACAGAAATTTTATAAATATACAGTAGACTCAATCCGGCCGTAGGCTGTTCTGGCCCATCCAGTAATCCGACATTTTTATGCAGGTTTTCTTCAACCCATAGAAGAGGAAACATGTTATTGCATGTCTTTGTGGAGAAGTTTATATTTGAATGGGCTTTTTCCATTGACTTCGAGTGATTGTGATTTCTGTAATCCAGCACACCCTGTTCTTTAATGTGCTGGATTAGCAAGAGTCTACTGTAAGATCGTGTATCGATGTGCCTTTCCACCCATCCAGAAGGTGGGTGATTATCCCTTCAGAGAGCCGAATTACAAAGGTAAAATAGGTCTGTATAAAATACGGGATGATCCAACAGACCTACACAATAAAACGACCCTCTGGAATAGACATCTTCAACCCGTCACGAGCTCCATGGTACTCTCTGAAGCATCCAGTGCGCTCCATGCTCATGTCTAATTTTGTGCGCACGATCACTTGATCAACGTTCCAATTAAACACTTTTTACAAATTGCATTGAAGGATTGAAATCATCTTGATTTCATACTTTTGCATGTCAAACTTGCTGAAAGGATGTGCTCTTTTGATAATGGGTACAGGCAGCGCTTGTGACTAGAAAAAGGTTGAAGACCTCTATTCTAGACTCATCACCCTAGGTCAGGAGCGTGCATAGGAACGACCTTTGAAGGGGGCACAAAAATTTTCTTCCCTAGAAATTTGAAGTTATCACCCTTCAAAAAGCATTTAAATTAACAGAAATTGGTTAAAAGAACATATAAAAGGTATTTTCTTTCTATATGTTAATTTTTTCACAGAAATATAAATTTTTGTTTCTAATTTGTGATTGGCTTGGTGGGAACGTATAAGCCCCTCCTTACACATGCCTCTGCTCTAGGCCCACGCCAGCCTTGTGCTACAGTTCATTGAGCTTCCTTCTTGTAGAGCAGGGGTCTTCACACACTATTTTTTTCTAGTTGTAAGCACTTCCTGTACTTGTCATCCAAAGAAAAGCACCCTTTCAGCAAGTTTGACAAGTTTTTTCCAGCACAATTTTTTTAGTCCTTCGGAAATGACTTTATACTGTAAGTTCTGGTTCCGTGATCTCAGTCACTGGAAGAGACAAAAGTCTAATCACGCATCCCATGTGTATAATAGGTGTAGGGTATCTGACAACACCAGAGAAGAACAGTATTACTGGGTAGATGATAACACCCAGGCAGAACAGATTGTCAATGACGAGAACGGCCACATGATCCCAGTCTCCAAGAACATCACTATTTTGTATTTTAGTATTGAATTAATAATGTAACTTAGTTTTAATAAAAGGAATATCCCACAATAGGGGAACCCAAAATTGGAAGAAAGGGGTTAAAACAATTTGGCTGTTCCGTGTTTTTTTGTTTTAAAGTACTTCAGTAATTCTAACGAGGAGCATGTGCTGTTATGAGAGTCGTCATGTTTGGTTTTTGAAGAGAGAATAAGGAAAAACTAGTATTTTTGAGAATTTTTTTTTTTACTACAGCGAATGCTTTTTAATTTTCAAAAAACTTCCTATAACCAAATATTTTTTGTATCTTTAACATTAGCTATTTGACAATAACTTGTTATAAGCTGTATTCCTATTAGACTTTTGCTGTACTATAGCTGTCCAGAGACCATCCTGTGACAGAAAGTTTATTTGGGACAGAATATATGTCAGAAGGGACCATTCTATTACTTAAAAGAGAGTCCTGGTCTTTATTATTTTTTCTCTTATCTGGTCAAGGATATTGTATTTCTAATCTTGATTTATTACTTCGTCTAAGAATACTGTTTTATTATTGTTTTTGTCCTTTCTTTTTCATTTATTCTTTAACAGCCATGGTAGTATTCTTTTTGGTGATTTTTCTTTTCTTTGGTAAGAAAGACATCCTAACGCACGACTTCGTTTCAGTCATGGCAACTTCTCGTCATGCTTTCATCTGTTTTTCTCGCTAAAGAAAAAGTTTCCAACACATAGCCAAAAGGGATTATACTATAGCTGTTTAGTTTTTATTTTACTTACTATTTTTTGTTTGTGTTCACTATGCAATGTATTTTTATGAATCTGAAATGTATTAAGATTGTATGCATATGTCATCGGCAAATAGGGCCGTCATTTGGGGGTCGGGAGCATTGCATTCCACCTCTCCCCAGCTTTTGAAAATACACTAAAAATGGTGTATATACATACATTGAGTACATGTTCTTTGCCCCTTCTGGAAAAAGTTGAAATAACGTTCCTGCCGACAAAGTATGAAAAACTGTGTTTTCTGATAGATATTTCTTCATGTAAAATCAGATCAACTAGAAACGAAAAATGACTCTCTTGCCTAGGGCCAATATTTATTTTGGCACCCCACTGTAATTTTGAATGGTAAAAGTAAACCAAGCTTCAAGGGCACCGGACCCCTTACCCTCCTCTGGTTTTAGCCCTGTATAAAATCATTTCATTTTGCATTTACAGGGGGTCTTTCCAGCCAATATTCGGATCAGTTTTCCAGACCCTTCACGAAATTCTGGACCTGAAAAGCGGACCCTTCACAAAATAAAAATTAATGAGACCATAACTTTTGAATTTCTTTTGTGATAGATTATTTCACTTCCCACAAAATTACATATTTTTCACAAAATTAATGATCCTTTTCTCAAAAATAAGTAAAATTTTCACAAAAGCGGGGACCCTACAAAAAACTCTGAACAGACCCCTGATTAAGTTTATATTATGTAGGCTATATTATATGTTTTTCTTATTGCCAGCATTAGTTTTTCATACTTTGTTGATAATGTGTATGCAAGGACCATAACTATGATTTTTGTTGATTCGGGCAATCCATAATCGAAACTCGGCCCAAGCCGGTGCCAAGCCCGGTTGAAAAATGAGGAGGCAGATTATGGAACTTTTTTTTTCCTTTTAATTTTAAGGATTTTACTTTTTAATTGTTCAATGAACCATTTTCTGGCTAGATGGCAGTGATAGAAAATTTTATAAGAATATGAAACCGGTGATCATTGTAGTTCTGCTGTGATGGGACAGTGACGTAGGGGAAAAAGAAGTCATTTTTTTCTGGTGAGTCTTTTTTTAAAAAAGTTTTCTGTTTTTACTCATATTATATCAAAGTATCTTCTATTATATTGATAATATTTTTATTGATTAATCCTCGTATGACATCAATCATATTTATTGATTCATCCTTGTATTGCATCACCAACAAGCATCAAGTTTCTAAGTAAAAAATAATTTACCTGAATTCTTTCAAGTGTACTTCATTTATATCTGGCAACTGTTTTTCAAAAACTGTTCTTGTGGACCTTAGCTCGTTTAGTGTCAAAAAAATGGTGTGGCTTTTATTTCAGTGCTAGATGACGTAAAATTTTGAATAGAGCTTAACAAATGGGAGATAGTTTGTTCAGAGTTACTAGTCTGGTCAGTGTAAGGGATTCGATGAGAGGACCTGATTTCCGCATGGGCATTTGCTCAGGACCCCATGTTTTATTTGGGCCCCCAAATTTATAATATATATATTACTCAAATTTTTATAAATTTTATTTTTTGAAATTTTGGAAAATCAAAGAATTTTCCCTAAATCACATACTATTTCCAAAGTGGCCATTATTAGCAAAACCCTATTAAATATAAATTTTATTACACCTATTTCATTATACCTATCAGTAATAGACTTTACACCGCATGTAATTACAGTAGCAATATTAACTCCATGACAAAAATGTTTCAATGTGTCAGTCTTTTGTCCAATTCCTCAATTTCACTCACATATTTATGACTGTAAAATGATTTATGAAATGATAAGAAAATTTCCATGTTTGATCAGTATTAAATCCCCACATCTTCATGAAAATTCTGCATATTTACAATGCAAAACTTTATGCATATGATCTTTTTCACACGAACTGCAACAATTTTCGTTCTTGGGACAGGTTAGCATAGCTACCAACTTTGGCGAATGATAATTAGGGGAATTTTGGTGCAGACCCAAATTCCGTACAAAAATAAATATATAAGGGATTTTTGGAAAACAGTATATATATATGTAGGGATTTTTCTAAGAAGTAAACAGACCTCCGCCTGGCGGTCGAGTGGTGTGCAGGTCTGGGTTTGAATCCAGATTCCAGCATGAATGTCTACTAATGCTAACAAATTCCCAGGACTGATCATGCTGATCCCTTGGGAATACGTGAGGATTACGTTAAAAAAAGTAAGGATTTTACCCCTTTGCAAAAATGTGACATTGTGCAAGCCATCGTCGATTAGTGTTCAAGTTGGCAATCATTGGCAACCAGAAAGTTAAATTACCAGTCATTACTACTTTCTAATCAAATCACACCAACAAAAAAAAATCTCCATTGGGTCCAAAATGGGATGTATGGTCCCAATAGTCCTTGACTTGTATATGAGCATATACAAGTCCTCTCACCAATTTTGGATATCAAAAGGCTGAATTTATGCCGGCTGTTTGGTGAATTTTGCTTTTCCTCTCAAAACGAAATATCTCTTTGTGATGTGACACAATGATGACAATTTATATCACGCTTGTGACATTTTGAAGATTATGAAAGAAAGTTTTTTCGGGTAAATTCTTTGGGAATATTTTTTCTCCTAAAAAGTAGGGATTTTTTACAATCACAGTCGAAATTTGGGAGATTAAATAAATTTCTGGGAGATGGAGTAGAAATCTTGGGGACTTGGCAGTTATGGGTTGGTGTCACACACAAATGGTTAATAATACTAGAGGTTTAGAAGAGACATTTCCAAATGTTGAGACAGCAGTGAATCACCATTGACAACATCACCAAAATATCAAACTGTTCTAGAGAAAGATCATTTTTCTTATTAAAAAGCATTAAATCATCATAAAGCTTTATTACGAAAAATATATTGGGCCCAAAGAGATTTTGTCTGCTAATGAGGAGTTTTTGTTAATGGATTGTAAAATATATTGAGGCCTTGTCAACATAATTCAAAATAGTGTCTGTTAACAGCAGGTGTCTGTTATCAAAGGTTCCACTGTAAAAAAGATATTCTATTTCAACGAATTTATTAATCCATTGATTGTGGTTACAATGAATGAACCACACAGAACACATGGCTGCTAGCATAAATCTTAAGTGATTTGAAACACATCTTGAAGGAATGCTCCCGTCCATGAACATTTGTATATAGTTATCAACATGAAATTTGAGCTTTATGATTGACCTCCAGCAGCTTTCTCATTAAATTGAAGAGAAACAGATTACTTTCACAGTACCCATTACTTTAGATATTATAAACTTTTTTGCATCAAGTTCTTTTCATATTAAAAACTAAACGGGTAAACAGAAGAGATGCCAATAAATGCTTTAACTATGTTGTTTGAAATGATAAAAGAGAGTAATAAAAAATAAGGGGGGGAAAAAGATGCATACTAATAATTTACTCAAAATGCTTGAATAAAAACATCAATGTATGCTAACTAGAATTTACACAAGCGAGAACAATCCTCACATTCCTATACTTTAATCCATATCACATTAACTTCCATCAACTTTCATCTACCAAGTATCATCCTTGTTAGGAACATCTTTGCTTGCCTTTTTGCTTTCTTTCCTGTCGATGAAATTTTTCAACCATGGGTAGGTCTCAACAAGCTTGGGATAGTTGAAGTACCATTCATTGGATGCTCCCTGACGACTGGATTCTCCAGAGGTAGATGCTTGCTGTTGTTGACTAGCACCTGCTACTGGAACTGCTGGCTGTAGGAGTTTGAATTTTGCTTTCAAGTTTTGTAACCTATTTTTCAAGTGTGAAAAACAAAACACCACTTCGTGTTTGTGAAAAGGATCCTCCATCTTCCGTCCATCCAGATCCTCATTCTGCTCACAGCTAGCCAAATAAGCATCATAATGCACAGAAAACATATCTTGCATGAGATTATAAAATGGCTCCGGCATGTTGCTGCTGTCAAAGGTGGTTCTTTCCAGCATGTCACAGACTGCCACCCTGATAGTCTCGTGCCGAATTAACTGGTTATACTTATGGCTGGCCTCCTCATCAATTGGTTCATCAATCTCACTGTAGTAAGGCTTATTTCCAAGCAGGGACTGTATACACAAAAGCAGACTGGGCAGACTCAGAGCAGGGGTCCACTGTGATTCAGCATGTGTATTCAGAATGCTCAGGCAAACTGAGCCATCGCTGTACATGAAATGGTGGAACTTCACCTTCCTTTGGCCGGTTGTCATCAGAATCACCTTTGGTGGATTTATAGGATAATTGGGTGGGCAGCTCATAACGAAATAGAAGAAACCTCCCTCATACGGTGTGCCTATTGGTCCCACGATCATAGCGTGGATTACAGTCATATCCGACTCGTCCGGTAAGATGAATATACCCGGCAGTGGATCTTTGTAAAACGACTTTAAGTCCTCCATAATGCGGTGGGAGCACAAATTACCAGCCCGATTCATTTCCCTAGTTCGTAATTATCACTATTCACTTCACAGGGATTTGGAACGAGGCCGTCAACGGACGTTACGCTTGACTTCTGTCCTTTTGTACCAACCTAGGACGGACGTTACGCTGATCGGAACTGCAACTTTATTGCACTGACTTGACTTGACCGTGTTATTTAGCGTTTTATGTTATCATGCCGTTTCCTCCCCACTAGCCCATCCTGATTATGAGGCTTTTTGGATCACGTGATATTTCCCTTTTTTTGAGGGACATACAAGGTAACCAATATGGCGACTTCCTGTGCGATGCATGAAAGAAACAAATCTAAATTAAAGAAACATAGAAATGAATCGTTTTTCTTCTTTTTAATAGAAGCTAGAAAATTTTTTTTTTTTTTAACTTGAAGTTATCGATCTGCCTTTTTTTCCTTCAAAAAATGCTTGATTAAAGCTGCGGAATTTCTTCAATGTAATTTATATGGGCTCATAATCAATTTGAAACATCCTAAACTATATGGATTGATGCAATTGGATGCCTCAATATTTCGAAAATCAAAGATTCAATTTTTAAAATTATTGATGTGACGGAAAACCCCACTAAATTTCTGCATTTCTACGCTAAAATCGGCAATTTTAACATTGATCTCTCTGGGGATCATCCAGTGTGTGTTCCTCAGGAGTGATGCTGATGATGATTATGAGGTCTATTCGAAAAGCCTCATAGGATATACAAGACTTCCCCTGCTCGAGAATATTCTACTATGGATGGATCGTGCGTTTCCATCCTGCGGTTGACCCAAAACAAGCAACCAATGAAAAAGCAGTAATTTATGACGTCAGTATAAACAAAAAGGGTCCCGCTCTCGCTTTCTGCCGTCTTTCCCTCTTTTTGATTGCCTTGTTTATCAGATGATGCTTTTTTTGCTTTGTGCATACGCAGGATCGACTTTTCAGGATGGGGGGGCACAAGGAATTTTTTCCAGAGACATTTTGAGTATTTTTTGAATATAAATTACTTTTTATTTAACAACACACAAGAAGATTCTATTCTAAAGGCTGAGAATCATTCTGTATGCATTTGAAAAATTATCAAAATAAAGTTACAGTATTAATTTTTTCTTCAAAAAATTAACTTTTGAATCAGCTGAACTAAGATTGCATTAGGGGAAAAAAGGACAACTTCAAAATAATTAGTGTAGAGAAGAAAATCTAATACTGTAATTTCTAATAAGTAAATTCTAAATTTTTCTCGCCATTATGACATAAGTCACCAAATCGACTTGAAAATTACTTTACGCAGGACAAGTCACATACACACGATGAAGGGGCAGCCCTTTTGATATAACGTCATAAAATGCTGCTTTTTCATTGGTTGCTTGTTTTGGGTCATTCTCGGGATGAAGACGCACGTACTATGTTACGGTCCATGTCTGGCGTTTTTGCAAGGTGATGTCTGAAGCCTGGACAATGTGGTAAGTGACCGGCCGCTTCGTATAAAAGACACCAGACTTCGGATTCGGACCGTACTTCAGTTCCTACTTTCAACAATGGTCAACAATTTCTAGGTCTGTTTTATCGTTATCGGAGTAACCATGCGTCCTACATTTAACGGAACTTCTCGTGTTTCACAAAATTTCGGTCATTTCATCAGTTTGATAAAAATGTCTGATTTTGCAGGGCCGTAACTAGGTGAATTTATAACTATCTTTTTGTTCCCATTTAAAATATGCCACCCCCCTCAATTTTGCCGCCCGGAGCAGTTGTTCCCTTTTGCTCCCGCTAGTTCCGGCTCTGTGTTTCGTCTCATATGTTCACGCTAACTCGAATTCGTTATCTTTTATTAAATATTGGATATAAACTGTTTTTATTTCTTTGAGAAATATTTTATTTACGTATTTGTTATGTCCAACTTATTTTTATGAATTTTGAAAAAAAATCCGAAAGTAAATGCGCTTTCATGTTTAATGTAAATTTAGTAATTTATTAACACATCATGAGCGGTCATTGAAATCTCAGTCCAACTTCGTCTTACTGGAATTCAAAACTCGTTCTTCAGCTGCAGAAGTTGCCGAGTATGGAATTTTTTTTTTTAACATTTTTAAAACGTGGTGAAATGGTATTGGAATTTGTTCTATATTCTTCCGTTTGTCTACTAATGAAAGGGGAAAAGAAGCTACAAAAAAGAAGGGCGATAGGGTTGCAACATCCCGCCAGTGTTGCGCTGAAAAAAAAAGATAAAACACTTCTACCATTATTGCTGAAAATCGCCAGCGCAAAAACTCGGGACACGCATTACCGCACCATGCCAGAACCGCAGATAGGTCGTTAGTTGGCCGTTTCTCTGTTCATACCCCTCTGCTGGTAAGGCCGGTTTACACTCGTTAAGTGATTAAGTAGGTAACTAAATTTTAAGTTACCGATTGTTCAAAAAAGTGTCCACACGATAGATCAAGTAGATGCTCTTTGGGTAACTTATGGAGGCCTAGCGCATGCGCATAGGGCCTGCTCAAAGGCAGGGAGAGGGATTTTTTTTTTAAAGCTTATAGCTCTCACCAATATACGTAATTCATGAGAAATTTCACACATTCGCGGGAAAAATTTTATGTGGGAAACTTCTTGGCGTGTGTAGGAAATTCTAAGGGTTCGTCAAACTTGAAAATTATTTTAAATTTTATTTTTATGAATTTATTGCAGTTATTTTTATGTTAAATAATTACTTGATTATGGATTTCTACCAATAAATGGCAGCAAATTCGTTTAGGATGAGGGAAATATTCCAAATCCGTCCAATTTTGAATATATAATAAATTCTCCACACCAGCACCAGATATTTTTGAATCTTCAATTTTTTCAACTTCTGGGAGCACGTCGATCGAATACTCCACAGCTTCCGCTATTTCCAACATCGATTGATTTTTAGCTTGTTTTTCTATAGTTAACCAAACATTTGTGGCGAAGATACTCTTCAACAAACTTGAAGGTTGTGTCCTCTGGCCACTTCGCTATCCTATATTTTCGCGGAATTCTAGCTAAACAGAAGACGACGAGCATAAACAGGTTCACGCTTAAGATCAAAGTAACCCCCCCCCCCCCAAGAGTGGCAGGCCACGCCCACAGGTGCATGCTCATAGGTCTACTTAACGGAAAAAATAGAATCCGGTTTATGCCCCAGATCCCACTGCGTCGCGGCAGAGGCGACAGCGCTCGAGGGGGAATCGAAAATCTATAGGTTTATACTCTAATCTTAAGCGCACCAACTTGCCGCTTTTTCTGTTTGCGGCAGAGGCGGCAACATTTCTACCACGAAAATTCACGTTTTCTTTGCTGCGGAAGGGCGTGAAAGCCTTTGTGTAATCTATTGAAAGGTCTATTATGCGTTCCCACAACGCTGAGACGAGATTTTCGTCTGTATTGTCTCCCACTGTCTACGACAAAGGAATTGCTCTTCCAAGGTTGCAAGAGAAAGAAGAGATGGAAAGGAAAATCACAAGACACTGAACTTGGCGTTTTTCAAGTGCTGGCAACTGAATGAGTTGTTACTGTATTTCCAAACTAGATGTGGGATTCTTTTCGGCGAAAAAATACCAATCTATTTTCGAAGCAAACTCAGCTACATAATTAAATTAATTACTGGCAAAATTTTCTTAATCTTTGAGAACGCGATTTTAGTTTTTTTTAATGTGAATTTCAAAATGTCTAGTTTGTTTTTTTACCATTGCCCCCCCCCCCCCCACACACACACACAGTCTGCTGCAGAGCTTCTAGGCAAGGGACCTTTCATCCTAAAGAGGGGGGCGAGGCCAGATCTGTGGCGGGCCTCAGGACAGATTGTTCACGGGCTCTCACAAATTAATTTATAGTGTAGAAAGCAGTGCTGTCTTAAGAGCATCATGGGTTCCCTGGCCAAGTGTTTTTTCGGAGGCTCTACGTAGCAATTTCTTGAAAATTTCAACCGGTTCTCATTTTTGTGAGACCCTTCACTTGAGGCCCCGGACGTGTACGAGTGGTCCCATGCGTTAAGACGGCACTGATGGAAATACAAAAAATAAGAATTGTTCTGGAACCCCAGGCTGCAGCCCTGTTAGCCCCACCCTTGGGGGAGGGGGGGGCATGACTTGACTGCAAATTCCGGCTTGTCTCGGATGACAAAGTATCTAGTTGCGGTCCTGTTCGGAATAGGGAGACAAATAGATACTTCAAGGCTGTGGTGGGGGGATATTGAAGGACCGGACGCACTTCGCTTCCCGAAATAGCGTATATAGATATCGAATCGTTCCCGAAAGATATAGATATATACATATCTATATAAATTTTATAACAATAACAGGAGGTCTGCCTACAAGCGTATAATAGTTCATTTCATTCTAAATAATTGTTCATTTTTTCCTAAATATATATGTTACAAGTAATATATTGTATCATTTAGAGAAGAATGTTTCTGATATACCACTAAAGGGTGCAAAAAACCATAAAAAACAGAGTTGCAGTCAATCGTCTGGCGTATCGATGATTCTCTCATAGGAGATTTTTCCGCGATCGATGTATTATTGCAGAAGTAGGGGGGAGGGGTTGAAAGTTTTTCGCTACTGGTCCCGCGGACCACAATTTTTTTCTCAGCAGTCCGTTTGTTTAATCAGTGGTCTCAGACTAACGGACTACCAATGATTTTGAACGTGGATTCTGAACATGACCGTATCAAGTCATAGGCAGGGGCAGCTCTTGGGCCGCACGGGGTGTGCGAAATCCGAGTTAAGAGGGCAAAAAAAGCTTCGCAGAACCAAGAATAACGTGGTCGTGGTTCGTCAAAAATGCGTCTCGCAGTGACAGATTTTTTTCTCGAACAGCCATGATACATTATCTCACCCGAGTACAGCCTATGAGTTCGACATGTACATAGAAAATCCAGTTAGTGCATGGAGGTATTATTTAGTGGAGATGGTACCGCGGCAAAGATCAAATGATTCCGGGTTGCCTTTCCCTGGCATTTGTCGCGTTTCCATTCGGCACAAACATTGTAAGCGCCTAATGGTTTCTAAGAGAATTTTCTGAACTTAAGAGGCCTCTTTCAAATTTCGAGTTAGTTTCAAATGCCAAATAATGTTGCAGATAGACTATATTACCAAGAAAATCTCATTTGCAAATTTTTAGTATCTAATGCAATTTAGCGGGAGAAAAAAACGATTTCCTCCAAGCATTATATTTGTGTATAAGAATGGATAATATTGTGGTTTCTTCTCCATCTGTATGAGTATTTCATGCTTTGGAATCGTATTATACTCAACTACAGATAGGACCGTATATACAGTATCATGCGGCCCCCGCAAACTGATGTTCTGAGGTCAGGGCCTGACTTTCATATGGGCCCCCCCCCCGGGAAAAGCAAAATTTTTGGGACTCCCTGCTATTATGGTCTAATGTTTCGTTAGTCATTGAAAAAATGCTTTTCATATTTTGGGACCCAAAAAATTATAGGCCCCACACCCGAGTGAAAGTACCTGCAGCCCCTACCAATTTACATACTTCTGAAAATCACAGTACTGGATCTTATTAGCAAGGGGCTGCTATATCAGGACCGTCTTACTAACAACTATTAACAGCATCTTGGGGGCCCCTCCATGCAAAGCGATTTTTCTGGAGACCCACTTGGCGGTAACTACATTCAAATATATCATATTACTTGCTCGAAAAATACAACCAAGTCTTATCACTTGAGGCCTCGAGCTATGCCCGAGTAGTCCCATGCTTTAAAATGGCCCTCACCATGGCTCCCAATTTCTGCAGCAGGGGGCCCCCAGACCAAACTTTTCACTGGACTCTCTGTAGTAAATTTATAGCGGAAAAAAATGATGATAATCGTTCTGGGCCCCTGGGCTGGAGCTCTGCCCTTTGGGGGCTATGACCCTCATTTCTATACATCCGAGGCCGTAGGCAAGACCAAAACTGGAGGGGGGGGGCAGGCTGATCTGATGCCCCGAGCGCTGAACCATAGGGGGTGCAAATTTCCCTTTTAAACCTTTCTAACATTACAAGGGGTTGTGCCAAAATGCTGCCTTGCCCCGACTGAAATACGCATCTAGTTGCGGCCGCGGCCATAGGCATTGTCCTGGTGGGCCTATTCGTAAAAGAAAGACCTAACTACATGCTTAGTTCTTGCATGGACCATAGCCCTGGGGGGGGGGGGCATGATGAATCTAAGTTTTTTTTTTTAAACTTTTTTTTATTATTATGAATTATTATTTTCATATTTATGAATAATTCATTAATTTTATAAATCAGTGAGTTATTCATAAATGATGAAAATTCAATTTTATGACGATTTAATTGCTGAAAGAAATTTATCAGAACTGAAAGAAATAAAATATAAAAGGAATAAAAAATATATATGGACAATATAAAAAATATAAGCAAAAAATAAATAAATAAAATTAAAAAAATCCATAATTAAAAATTTTCAATTAATTTGGGCCCCTGTTTAATCGTGGCCCATGCCATTGTACATTGAATCCAGATTCACGACAGCTTAATTCAGAGTTGTTCCGTGGGCTTTGTGGAAAATTTTTATTTTTCCCGAAATGCTTGATAGGTGAAGACCCCTGGAGCATAGACAGTTAAAATTTATTTTCATATAAAAAAAGTGAAACTTATTTTAACGAACAAAGCGCGATTCGCCGATTCAGTTCAATATGTTCTTGATTCCTATGAAAATGAAATTATTGAAATTATATGAAATTATTGAAAATATCAAACCAATTATAGTGAAAAAAGTAATTTGGCAATGTAAACGCGTATAAGCAGCTTAGCAACTGATGGCGTCCATTCGGCACAAACAAGCGGAATAGGGTTGCCGAAAGGCAGGACGTCACGTGACCTTCCGTCATCTCCACCCTATAATACCTCCATGGGTTAGTGAGATGAAAATCTGAAAAACAATTTGTGTTTAATACAACATATAAGTTTCTTAATTGAGGTTACTGAGGAATTTGGGAACAGAAAAATTCAAGGAATGGAACGGTGAAGTTCCATTCGGCACAAAATAATTCTTTCATTGGTTCGCTCGAACAGTAGAAAATTCCGATTGAAAAAAATTAATTTTTTTCTATTTATAAAATTTGTTTATTTGCGTATGGTCTAGCTTGTTTTTATAATGACATTCGTAAAATCACGAGATTATGCCGTTAAAAGTGCAATGCATATTTTGAAATAATACAATTGAACGACCGACGTTAGTTGACCCAAAATTGCAAAAGAACCACGGCTATACGCGTTTCTGAACTATATGAAGTTCCTTCATCAGTAGCAGGAGCAAAGAAAAATATCGTAAAATACTCCTTATAGCGGGAGCTACTCGCTGTTGTAGACAAAAGAGTCGAATTCAAAAATGTTTGAATTTGACTCTTTTTCTGACTCATTCCGAAACGCGTATAGCCGTGGTTCTTTTGCAATTTTGGGTCAACTAACGTCGGTCGTTCAATTGTATTATCTAACCCAAAAGGTAATTCATTTCTATATTTTGAAGTACTTGAATAAAATACAGTGTTTGCGAAAACTAATTAGCACGCTAACTTGACGCAGCTTCGATTTGGTGCAAAATACTTTAGCCAACCTCGGGATGTCACGTGACACTTGACAAAAAAAAGCGATGGGTGTTTGACTCAAAATTTCTTATCTCGCGGCAAATCTATCAGCGGCGAAAAACTTTGGTAAAAGAAGCTGAGAACCCACCAAAGGCTCGTTTACATCCGTTAAGTGGTCAAGTAGGTAACTAAATTTTAAGTTTTCAAGTACTTTAAAATGTATGCAGACGATAAGCACCATTTACACGTCATTTAGTTGATAAGTGATTAAGTAATTTAAGGGCCATTTAAGCGAATTAGGAACTTTTCTCCAATTTTTGAATACTTTTTCTATTTGGAAGCATGCCTCTAGAACAGCGGTTCTCAACCGGTGCTCCGCGGTCGCTCGAGTAAGTTAAAATAAACCAGTAAAATTTAAAAAATAGTTATGAATATTTTTAAATAGTAAAAAATAAATCAGTAACTTTAATGAATAATTAAAAAATGGGCCTACGGGGCTCCGCCATAGAATTTTTTTACTAAAAAGGGCTCCGCGATTCAAAAAAGGTTGAGAACCGCTGCTCTAGAATCAAAGGTTTGTCAGTAATTTGCGGTAAGGAGGCCTACCTATGCACGTGGAGTAACATGGTTGAGTCTATTGTTCTATCACTTGGTCCCCTCCTTCCGCCGGAAAAATTAACCAGCTACTATCAATTATTTGTTTTTTATAATTTTGTATTTTTTATTATTGCTTTTTTTATGCAACGTAAAAGCGGCAAAAATAATTACTGTGTTAACTGTGACCTGTTGAAACTTGTGAATTTCGATTTTTATACACTTTCATTCATTTTTTTTTTCTTAAAATTTAGAGAAAATTCATTTTGATTTAAGATACCGTATTAAATGTATAATCGCACAAAAGTCGAGTGTCTTCAACGCATGGCCTGAGGTATAGGCGGAGATAGACGCCAAGGCTGGTGGGGGTGAGGAACATGATGCCAATTTTTATATACGCATTTACCGGCTCCGTTACTGACGATGGAGGGGGAACAGTCACCCCGTATCACCACTCATCGCCCTTGGAGCTTTTTGTCTTGGCCTACCGATCCTTTTCAGAAAAAATGGTTGAAAACATAGAAAAGCGATTAATTCTAGAATGATTCTAGTTTTTAATTTAATTATTAAAGAAATTTCGGAATTACTGGAAGAAATACTTCTAGAATAAATGATAGAAATAATTTTCTAGAATAAAATGAAACAATTTTGGAATTGATGAAAGAAATAATTCCAAGAACAAATTGATGAAAATTCAGAATTAATGGAAGAATTTTAGGATTTTCAAATAAATAATATTAGAATTAGTGAAAAAAAACAACTTATAATTCAGTAAGAGAAATAATTTCGTAATTTCTGATAGAAATTATTTCACAATCAAAAAAAAAAAAATTGCATGATTATTGAAAGAAACAATTTCAAGTTATATTGAGTATGAAAATTCCAAAATTACCGAAATAATTTCAGAAACATTGAAAGTGATTTCAGATTGAAATTAATCTCAGAATTAATGTTACCAGTAGGGCTCGAATTTTTATGACCTAAAGATAAAACGTCGTTGCATATCGGTTAAAAAACTTGAAATTCAGGTTTCTCTAACCTATCAGCCACGGCGTTTCGTTTTTATATCATAAAAATTCAAAGGCTATTAATCAGTTATTAATCAAAAACTTAGAATTAGTGAAAAAAAATATTTCAGAGCTAATCAAAATAGATAATTAATAAAAAAATTCAGAACAAATAAGTCTTCAATTATTTTAGAGTCTGTTTACATGGTTTAACTCGGGCAGGGGCACTGGGCTCTTCTATGAGGCTTTTTGAATAGACGTCATAATCATCAGCATCATTTTGAGGGAAAGGCAAAAATGATCTCCTATAGAAATCATTGTTAAAATTGCCGATTTTGGGGGCGTAGAAATGCAGAAATTTAGTGGGGTTTTCCTTCACATCAATAATTTAAAAAAATTGAATTGAATTCTTGATTTTTCGAAACAATTAAGTTCGCTTAGAGATACGAAGCCCAGAAAATTAAATTTAGAATAATTAGATTTTAAATTTAATTAACCTACTTTTGAGTTGGATATTCATGCAATAAGGGGCCGTTCAAGTATTACGTAAGCAAATTTTTAGCCATTTTTGACCCCCCCCCCCTTGTTAGCAAAATTTCGTCAGCATTGCCTCCTAACGCATATTGGTGGGATCAGAAACGTACGCGGGAGGGAGAGGGGCATAAGGGGCTCATGCGCCCCCCCCAGACGAAAAAAAATATTTTTTAATGCAAACATTTTTTTTTTAATTAAAATTTCGAAAAAGAAAATACCTTTATATGTTATCGATTTCAAATGAACTAAGCGGCGCATTTTTTACAAATCACTTGAATGACCCGTGGCACAATTCCAGTGCATTTAAGTGGCCCGGACACATTTCCAGAGCACTTGAAAGATCCGTGAGACATTTAGAGATCGCTGAAGTGGCTCTGTAAAGGATTTATCATTAAGGAGAACCGTCTCTCTAACCTCTTCTAGAGGAGAATCTCTCTAAACCGTCCCACCCGGGGGGCCATTTCCTGAAGTTAAGAGAGGCTACTAATGCCTCTACTTCAGCGCCTCACGACACAGTGCGTGAAATTTGGAAGGCAGATTCATGTGTCTCCAGTGGTGTAGATGGTAGCATGCTTGCCCGGTATGCAAGAGGGCCTGGGTTCGAGTCCCGGCGGAGACGTGATGACTTTTCTTTCCGAGCTCACCTCAGCATAATATCCGGAAAATAACTGTTTCCTTGATATCTCTGGCTGAGAAAAAAGCCATCTATATCTCTCATTAAGGAGAATGTTAGTTCAGATGCCCACAAACTAGCGAAAGATGTTTCTCGTTTTTGGCGCACCGAGTAAGATGCCATTAAGAATATTTCATATTTTCATTAAGGGTGGTTGATGACGTAAGCATCATCCAAATCCCTTTCCCCCTTGTCACCAAAAGTCAGCAAATCGGAAACCCCCCTCCATCGATGCTGACGTAATACTTGAATGACCCCTAACATTGATTTCAACTTTTTATTTATATCTTCTCAAGCACGAAAATGAAAATTAATGTGAGCTTTGGCCTGAGTTAGGTCTGACCGTCCATGTACGATCCCGTTCAGTGCACGCGAGCTCCAAGGAAAGATTGAGATATTCGTTGCCTCTAGTCTAGTGGTTTAGGGCAGTGGTTCTCAACCTTTGGAAGACCGTGGCCCGGTTGATTTCTTTTATGTAAGTAGAAGGCCCGGTAATAAGCACGCCTAATGAGGTATAAATGGATCGGTGAGTTATATATACAAGTATATTCACTGGCCGGTTTGACTGATGTCAGAGCCCAGTGCCTTGCCGCGGCCCGGCGGTTGAGAAACACCGGTCTAGGGCGTTCACCCGGAAAGTGAAAGGACGTGGGTTCGATTCCCCACAGAGGCAATTGAATTTTCTCTTTCCAAAATATATCTTAGCTTCAGCCAGCTGTTAAAAACCTTTGAAATGTCTCCGTATTCTCTTTTAATATCCAAGTGCATTAGTCTATATAGTTTAGGATATTTTGAAATTAATTATAGGCCCATAAATTACATTGAAGAAATTCGGCAGCTTTTATCAAGTATTTTTTGAATCAAAAACAGGCAGATCGATAACGAACTTCAAGAAAAATTTCGAAACATCTAGCGCCCATCAAAAAGAAAAAAAAAGTTTCTTTAATTTAGATTTGTTTCGTTAGTCGAGCAGGAAGTTGCCATATTGGTTATCTTGTATGTCCCTCAAGTAAGAGGGGAATATCACGTGATCCAAAAAGCATCATTAAGAATTACCTAACTAAATTACTTGAGTTGGTGGCCTGCGGGTTTCGTGGGAAGATTCAATATAGCCCGTCAAGTTTGAAAGGGTGAAGACATCTGACCTTCATAAGTGAAGAAAATTCAAACGAGAAAGTGAATATATTCAGCCGTTACAAAGGCTATTCAATATCTTCTGAAATAAAGGATTGGGCGGGAAAATATATCTTCAGCGACGCCATATTGAATTCCACGCCATTCCGTGAAGTCGTTGGTGAAGACGTATATTTTGAGTTCGTTTGATTGAATTTTTAGACGTTTCATCAAAATGGGGAAATGTTTTTCGCGCTTTAGACGCTTTATTCGCCATCGTGTACGTTGGTTTCGTCGTTGGCGGGTGCGTAGATGCCGCATAGAGGAAGATGCAGAAAGGGTCGAGCCTTACTTTGTGGTAAATCCATTTTTCGATGCCGATGTTTTCATTTTACCGTTAATTACCAGAAATGTGTATGCTAGGGGGCAGTAGCTAGAAATATTTCCGGGGGAAGGGGTAACCAAAATGATTGAGCAATAGAATTTTTGTTATCCCATATATCCCCCCCCCCCCCCGTTACAGTTTTTGTGGACGCCATTGTTCAACGATTTTTTGGGTACTCATCGAATGTTGGGTAATTCGAATGTTGTGTGTAACTCGAATGTTGGGTAATTTCCGACTGAAATTTCGGCTACTTTTCCATTCGATAGCGCGGAATGCAGGGCCGTCTTAAGAGTCATGGGCCCCAGTGTCGCCTTAACGCATAGGCCCACCCGGGTGGGGGGGGGGAAGCTCATAATAATGAAGTATGAAAATTTTTGAGATTAAGCATGCAAATTTGTAAGCAAATCATAACTACGTAAGGTAAGAGGCCTCAGAAAAGTCTATCAGCCCTGGGGCCCCATGATGCTCTTAACACTTACCAAGCTGTCCTTTGACTGCAGTCGGAGATTTCAAGTACACTATGAATGCATTTTTCAGTTAATGAAATTATTTTTCTTTTAAAAATAGAGTATAGAATTGCCCATGCTTGGTTACATTTCAGGTGTAATACATACAGGGTGTTTCAAAAAAGATAGGCTAATTTCTAAAAGGCAGTAGAATTGCATTCAAATAATCTGTCTTTACATACAAGGGGTGATCAAATGAAAAGGTACGAAACGACGTAAAAACGTAACAGTTAAATATTGCGTATTTCACCATGGGAGAACGTAGCGAGACATCTCGGGATGCGATTGGAGTCTCTGACTGGGATCGGAGCGCGCGCCCGCATGTGCAGCAGAGAGCAGAGGCTCTTATCAAAAGCGCCGTCCAAATGATGTGACAATCCGTATGAGGACAAGATGGCGTTCGTGTTGCAAAATTCGACGATTGAGGAGCAGCGAGGTGTTATCCGATTTCTGACAGCGGAAGGTGAGAAACCGGCAGCTATTCATTGCCGGATGGTGACAGTTTACGGGGAGAAATGTGTCTCTGACAAGTCTGTCGGAAAATGGAGTGCCCGTTTTCGTGCAGGCCGTGAGAGTGTGGGTGATGACCAGGCCAGGCAAACACTGTCATCACGAGCGATCTCATCGACAAGGTGGACGACCTAATGAGAAGTGATCGGCGTGTCATATTGCGAATGTTGGCGGTGAAGGTGGATGTCAGCTATGGAACCGTGTGGACAATTGTTCACGACAGGTTGCGATATCGGAAGGTGTGTGCCGCTTGGGTTCCGAAGCAGCTCACCGACCAGCAAAAGGAACTGCGTATGGGGCTAGCACTGCAACATCTGTTTCGGTATCAGGAAGACCCCGCTTTCATGGAGCGGATCGTCACAGGTGATGAGACCTGGTGCCATCACTACGAGCCAGAGACAAAGCGGGACAGCATACAGTGGAAGCATGCGCCGTCACCTCCCCCTAAAAAGTTCAAAGCCGTGCCGTCAGCAGGCAAGGTATTGCTCACCGTCTTTTTCGACGTTTAAGGTCCGCTACTTGTGGAATTCCTCAAGCACAGAAAAACAATTAACTCCGATGTGTACTGTGAGACACTCCGATGCCTACGCAGGTCCATCAAGAACAAAAGACCGGGGCTGCTCACGAAGGGTGTGGTTCTGCTCCATGATAACGCGCGTCCACACGTCTCCAAAGTCACACACATGGAACTGGCCAAGTTCAAGTGGGAGCCGTTGGACCATCCGCCCTACAGTCCGGACATGTTGCCCTGCGATTTCCATGTGTTTGGTTCACTGAAGAAACACCTGAAGGGGAAGCGCTTCAACTTGGATGACGTACTCAAGGACGCTGTGAAGGACTGGGTTTCGTCACGGCCACAGGAATTCTGGGAACAAGGAATCCTGCGGCTTGTTCATCAGTGGGATCGTTGTGCTCAGGCCTATGGTGTATATTTTGAATAAAGTCTACATTTGTACCCACCGTGTCGTTTCGTACCTTTTCATTTGATCACCCCTATTATATACTGTATAACCCAGCTATTTTGACATCATTATACAATTATATAAAAATGATAATGTTTTTTGCCAATTGCGATAGCATCTAACTTTATGCTAATAAATTGAGTATAATCTCAAAAGTAAAATCTCTTGACTGCTCCAGGTGGGATTGGGGGGGGGGGGGGGAGGGCCCGGGTGGAACTCCAAGGATTCAGGTCATTTGATTTCATAAGAATTTTTTGTGAAGTGTGCTCTCAATATTTCACGCAAAACATACAAAGCAATGAATGTACCCTCCCACCCCGCATACTTTATAGAGAATTCCTTATATATTCCTAGTAACTCTTCATTGTTTTGCCTTATTAGAACCCCTTGAGTGCAGGGGGGGGGGGTGTCTTTTGATTGTCATAAAGCAACTTATGTTCAATGGATAATAAATATGTAGTGTTAATTTGAAAATATATGAACATAATATATTTCATTCGTGGGATTGGGGCCGTGTTTCCCTAAAAACCCTCATAGGACAATATTTCAGAACAGGTAGCTCTAGTTTTTATGGCATTTTGTTTAATCTAAAAATATATAGACATTTAGAGCAGTATTGCAAATTTTTGTAATGGCGGTCAAAAAGACTGCTCTGGTAATTCTAGTGTTGAGACGGCCCTGTATAAGACCCCAGGCCGTGTGATTTTTTCTGAAACCCCCCAGAAATATCTACCTACTAATTTACATACTTTGCTGTCAAACATTTCATGCAGATCTCATTTCCTTGAGGACCCAGGCAGGGCCGTCTTAACGGCATCCTGGGCCCTTGGGCAAAGTGATTTTTCTGAAGCCCCTACTTAGTGAGACATGTTTACTTTGGGAAACTTTAACCCGATATAAATTTTGCAAGGCCCCCTTTGCACTGGAAGCCCCTGGGTATTTACATAGGCCTACTTGTATACATACAAGTATTTACATATGTGTGAAACTCACAGTACTAGATCTTTTATTTGCATGAGGGCTCCTATATCAGGGCCTTATTACCACCATTTTGGATCCCTCCACGTAAAGTGATTTTTCTGGAGCCCACTAAGCTAGAAGTACTTAATTAACCATACAGGGCCGGGAATTTCGCGGCCCGATGCAAAAAAGAAAAATTGCGGGACCCCCCCCCACCCCTCTAAAAAAATTTATTAAATTACTCCCTGACTTACAAACTTTCCGAGTTACGAACAGCAATTTGGCAGCTTTGGTTATAGAGTATGTAATGAAAATTGTACAGGCAGTGTGATGGAGTACAGAATATCAGGATATATATTGAAAAGAGAATGTACCTTTTAAAAAGTCCTTTTTATTATATTCATTTTCATAGTTGTAATGTATATTAGAAACAGCCACAACTTAGAAGGGTGCAGGCGGGTGTATTGCCCCAGTCATCGGACCAGAGAAGGCACAAATTTCACCCTTTAACTCCAACATTAGGAGGAGGTGCCAAAATTCATGCTGGCCCCAGCGAACCATGCATCCAGTTGGAATTCAATTCCCTGATTGGAAATGTTGGGAGAACTCAGAAATATTAGTGGGGTGTCGCTCAACCTCAATGTTTCCATAAGTATTACAAATATTAGGAGAGAGGAGGGTTTCGATCCCAACACAATTTATTACACATATGCTCTTTGGAATTCTTTCACACCTATTGTAAATAATATCTATCAGTGCTTTGATATTATTGGGGTTGAAAAACTAGAAGCTGTTTCATTTTCCACAAAATGTTAGTTTCAGGGGACAAAAATTAAATTTTTGACAAATATTTCCTATTCCTGAAGAAAAGGGTTACTTTTAGAAAACTTGCTGCCCTAAATTTTGTGTCCCGGTGTGAACGCACCTTTCACACCTGCCTAAGTCTGGACCTGTGCTTGAAAAATACAACCAAATTCCTTGAAATTGCACTTGAAAAATGCAAGCCCCTGCTTTTGAAAAATACAACCAAATCTTGGTAAATTCCTAATATATGGTATACCAGATTTGACAGTGTTGCTAGGGTTACTGGTGGAAAGATAGGAACAACAAATAAAACCTTGCCGCTGTGGTGGTCGAGTAATCATAGTGACAGACTCACAACACGAGGACCCAGGTTTGAACTGCACAGTGGTGGTCAGCTGAAGTTGGTTTTCTGTGGTTCCCAACTTCAAGGCACAAATGTGAGTTGTTCTTCCCGTTAAAAAATCTTGCTGCAAAGAGCAACAGGCCTACAATGTATACTATCCAATCATAACACTTCATGCATAGTTAGAAAAATTGATGGCAGCACTATACACAACAAAAATTATGCAGAAACAAACTTCACGAAAGGTTCACTACACGCACACATTCTAACATGTACCAATTCGTTAAAAGTTCTGCAGAGGAATATGGACGAGGTGCATGTCTGGTTTAGTAGTAGTAGGAACACCAAATAATGTTTAAAAAATGTGTGCCAGAGAAGATGGTGTTGGCGATGTATTGCTGTTTTGGCATAGTTGAAAACTTTGTGACAAAAAGGCATACTGTATATTAGAAATCGACCTTCATTTTTGCTAATTCTTTATTTCCTTGGTTCTTTTGTGTGCATTTTCTTTGTCCTACATTTTCTTATTTTTTTTACTATGATTATCATCATGTGAGAACTCCCGCAGCACACAGTCCTTCCTTTTTTTAGATACAACAGGAGATTGCTTAAAAAAGGGGGGAGGGTTCTCTTCGTCAGTCACTATTTTCAAAGTCCATTTTCATTTTGGTTGATGTGTAATTTGTCCTCGGGCTCCAATTTAGCAATCACACAAAAAATTCAAAATTTTCTATACTGAATTCATAGTTGCCATTTCTACTGGGTGTTTTGGGCCCTGAAATTTTGCCATTTTTTTTATGAGGATCTCATTTTCAGAGCTTGCATTTCTGATCCTCATAGGCCTATTTATTTTAGTAGATATTTCTAACCAGGATTCCATATTATCAAAAGTGATGTAATTTTTTATTGATGTTATGATGAATGTTGGAGAAATACTCAATGTTTGTTTAAATTCCATGGAACAGTCTCGTAACCATCAAGCTTATCTTTGAACCAAAATATTCATAGCCTCTGCGATAGTCTTTATGCCAGTGGTGCCCACAGCCATGGCAACTTGGTGCCTGGGATTTGTAAATCCCCAATAGCTCATCAAATATCCAGAAATACAAAAAAAAGACACAAAAATTTAATTCACCAATTCACATATTATGTTGTAAGAATTAGACCCAAGTTTTTTTTATCTACAACTGGGTTCTTAAGTTTCAAATGAGTTAAAATAAGTTTTAGTTAGTAATGCTCAACTGAGATGTTTTATTTCCTTATTTTCTTTTTGAGGTCAATGAGGAAAGAATCTCCTTAAATGAAGTCATAGAACGTGAAATAGCACGGATAGAAGAAAAAATTCGTAAGAAAGTGGAAGAGATGGAATTAAGGATGGAGAGAGAAGATGAGCGGCTGCTCAATGAACAAGAGTTTTTATGTGAGATACAAGAAGAGCAAGAGGAGTTAGAGACACTGCGTAATCAAATGCTCCAGCATGAACAAGAAATGGACAATGAGAGGGAGCGTTTGGAGCAAGAAGAGCTCGAGGAGTTGCAACAGCTGCATAAACAAGCATTGAAGTATCAGAAAGATCTAGAGTTGTTACATCAGGAAGAACTGCAACAACCAGCTGATGCTCCAAAACCAGTTCCTCATCGCGTGAAACCGGTTCGAATGGGTCCTTCAAAGCTGGTTCGAGCGGGTCCTTCAAAGCTGGTTCGAGCGGGTCCTTCAAAGCTGGTTCGAGCGGGTCCTTCAAAGCTGGTTCAAGCAGGTCCTTCAAAGCTGGATCAAGCAGGTCCTTCAAAGCTGGATCAAGCAGGTCCTTCAAAGCTGGATCAAGCAGGTCCTTCAAAGCTGGATCAAGCAGGTCCTTCAAAGCTGGATCAAGCAGGTCCTTCAAAGCTGGATCAAGCAGGTCCTTCAAAGCTGGATCAAGCAGGTCCTTCAAAGCTGGATCAAGCAGGTCCTTCAAAGCTGGTTCAAGCAGGTCCTCCAAAACCGGTTCAAGCGGAACCTCCAAAACCGGTTCAAGCTCATCCTCCAAAACCGGTTCAAGCGGAACCTCCAAAACTGGTTCAACCAGAACCTCTAAAACCAGTTATAGTTAATCAACCAAAACTGGTTCACGCTTATCCTCCACCTCCAAAACCGGCTCAAGCTGATGTTATAGTTCATCAACCAAAACTGGTTCACGCTTATCCTCCACCTCCAAAACCGGCTCCAGCTGATGTTATAGTTCATCAACCAAAACTGGTTCACGCTTATCCTTCACCTCCAAAACTGATTCAAGCCGATGCTCAAAAGCCAGTTCAAGCGGGTCCTGCAAAACCGATTCAATCCGATGCTCCAAAGCCAGTTCAAGCTGGTCTTGCAAAACTGATTCAAGCCGATGCTACAAAGCCAATTCAAGCCGATGCTACAAAGCCAATTCAAGCCGATGCTACAAAGCCAATTCAAGCCGATGCTACAAAGCCAGTTCAAGCTGGTCCTGCAAAGCCGGTTCAAGCCGACACTCCAAAGCCAGTTCAAGCCGGTCCTGCAAAGCCGGTTCAAGCCGACACTCCAAAGCCAGTTCAAGCCGACGCTCCAAAACTGATTCAAGCTGGTCCTGCAAAGCCGGTTCAAGTTGACGCTCCAAAGCCAGTTCAAGCTGGTCCTGCAAAGCCGGTTCAAGCTGGTCCTGCAAAGCCGGTTCAAGCTGGTCCTGCAAAGCCAGTTCAAGCCGATGCTACAAAGCCAATTCAAGCCGATGCTACAAAGCCAGTTCAAGCTGGTCCTGCAAAGCCGGTTCAAGCCGACACTCCAAAAATGATTCAAGCTGGTCCTGCAAAGCCGGTTCAAGTTGATGCTCCAAAGCCAGTTCAAGCTGGTCCTGCAAAACTGATTCAAGCCGATGCTACAAAGCCAATTCAAGCCGATGCTACAAAGCCAATTCAAGCCGATGCTACAAAGCCAATTCAAGCCGATGCTACAAAGCCAATTCAAGCCGATGCTACAAAGCCAGTTCAAGCTGGTCCTGCAAAGCCGGTTCAAGTTGACGCTCTAAAGCCAGTTCAAGCTGGTCCTGCAAAGCCAGTTCAAGCGGATGCTTCAAAGCCAGTTCAAGCTGGTCCTGCAAAGCCGGTTCAAGCCGACACTCCAAAGCCAGTTCAAGCCGACGCTCCAAAACTGATTCAAGCTGGTCCTGCAAAGCTGGTTCAAGCCGCCGCTCCAAAGCCAGTTCAAGCTGGTCCTGCAAAGCCGGTTCAAGCTGGTCCTGCAAAGCCAGTTCAAGCTGGTCCTGCAAAACTGATTCAAGCCGATACCCCAAAGGCTGTTCAAGCTGGTCCTGCAAAGCCGGTTCAAGCCGACGCTCCAGATGTGATTCCAGCTTGTCCTCCTGATGCGGTTAAAGCCCATCCTCTTCAAGGAGCGCAGCAGTCAGCGACAGCTTCAAAGAGGTAAATAGGCTACCTATTA
This sequence comes from Pholcus phalangioides, assembly GCF_987345545.1. Classification (NCBI taxonomy): domain Eukaryota; kingdom Metazoa; phylum Arthropoda; class Arachnida; order Araneae; family Pholcidae; genus Pholcus; species Pholcus phalangioides. Next base: position 29,305,267 of record NW_028301610.1, on the reverse strand, counting down.
TTTTTGAATATCTCGGTAAGGTGTCATGTTATTATACATCCATCTGTATGGGGTCTTTGTTAATCCAGATAAGTCCAGTGGCATTTTGAAAGTGTTTCAAACCTTTGGGTGCTCATTCTTAATTTATATAGAAAATATTGATTTCTAAATCAATTTTGGGGGGTGCTTGAGCACCTACAGCATCCAATTTCTGATGCCAATGGATAAGTCCCATGCCACCATTATTCCCTCTAAGCTGCTCGCGATGAAAATATGCTTGTGTACTTGCAAAATCATGAAATACATTTTAGGTAGATATGGTGCATTGCCATTCAGCGTACAGAAGAAACAGGTCTGTGCACTTGAAATGAAAGTTAAGAAAGAACATTTCATCCCATTAAAGTAGGGCCACATCATGCGTTAATGCTTGTTTACAGGCCCTCACATGGGTAGCAAACAACTAATTTAGTAATCCAAGTTGCAGGAATAAAAGGTGCTGGAAAAAAGTTTAAGAACAACAGAAAAACTTATATATCTTGAAAATTAGTGCTTGTAGATGTATTAGTGGTAACTACAAGTGGAACATTTTCCATTAAAAATAGCACTTTTTGAGAAAAACATTGTTAAAATTATAGTAAAGGTCAAAATCTGAAAAAATGTGTAAGGACAATCAAAAATTATGCAAAAAAATTGTTTTTCTTTTCTCTTCATAAGCATTATCTTTCAGGATGTTATTGATAGATATAAGTCATTAATAACTAGTTGTGTAATAATCTTCTAAGTTTATTTGATCAAAGCAATAACATGTTTTCCTACTGCATGCCATTTCTATAGTCTTAATGAGTCAAGATGCCACACAAGTGCTCTATACTATAGGACTAAGAAAATCCCTTCTCATTCACGACTCAAGGGGTTTCACTGAATTGATGACATCCACATTTTTTTTATCACATTAGGCACACTTCGATGCTTGCAAGGCAAGTTGTATTCCTTCTGCGATTACACCACTGAATTTTTTTTCACTCAAAAAGTGAATAATTGTCTTTTTCTGATGAATGGTAGGAGAAAAATTGCTTATTCTAGGTTTTGTGATTCTGATGTTACCCAATAGCATTCAGTTGTCTTCTGTATCATTAGGACATGCAGAGGCATAAAAAATATTTACAAAGCTTTGAAAAGCTAGAAATGAAAATGCTTCATTTTTCAAAAACTCTTGCTGGCATTGAACAGTAAAATGTAAATAAATCCCTTTAAAAAAGATGGGCAGCGCAGTAAAACCATCCAGTTTTCACCTTGACTTATTTATATTGGACCTTGTAATTTACACATTTTGCATTGTGCTTTTGAAAGTTAATTTAATCTAAATTTTTGTAGCTTTGGTTGTATAAATCCAGAGTTACAGTCAAGTGTCCATACTTGGGACAATTTTAAACTTTGCATTGAAAATTCAACCCCTCAACGAAACATTACCATTAAAACCCACATTCTCTGACAGGATGTCTAAGCTATTTGTTGTGAAAATTTCAGGTATATATATATTTAGAGCTTAAAAAATAAAATGGCATTTGTCCCAGGTTAGGTACAGGCACCATAACTTAGGATAATATAGTTTTTGTGTGTTGTCACATGTTTAAGTGCCTTAGTTTTACTTGGAACAGGTTAAGTCTTTCTAAAGAAAATCCCAAGACAACACCATACTATAAACAGTTCAGAAATCACTTTATTCATCAAAAATTATGTCGCAACCCTTATGACAAATCCCTTATCACATAGTAAGTTCTCTGGTAAGAAAATATCACAAAAAACAGCACACCTTTAAAAAAAAAGAACAGCTGAACTTAGGAAGTAGCTAACTTGAACAATGTTAATGTGTGTAGCGACTTTGGCTGACATATAAATGAATAAAGAAAACATTGAAGTTTTTGAAAAGCCAGAGGACAAAAGTGTAGAAATCTCAGTGGATGCTAAGAGGTTTTAAAATTCTCTTTATCTCACTTTTTGAAACTTCATTAATGTCATAAACATCAGGAAATAAGATCACATATGTTTCACCCATGTAAGTTCTCATAAAAATAATTGTGAACAGCTTCCCATTTGAGCTAGTATCGGGAATGGATTATACACAGTGTACCGCATGTAAACATTCAGGAACGTAACATTGACAATGCATTTTCTAACTTGGGTCAACAGTGCTTAACATGGGACAGTACAAACTTGATTTCCTACTCAAGCCACCGGGCTGTACTTAACAATAACGGTGATAAAAAAAAGATTGAACTGGTATTCTATAGAGGAGATTTTACCTAACATTGCCCTAAATCAGAGAAATCCCCCACCCCATGTCTAAATAACTGGTGCAAACCTTAGTAGCTCATTGAAGAACCTTACAGATTTTCAGGGAAACGCATTAAAAACTTTTTCCTAACCAAAACATGTTCTACACCAGTGATTCCCAACGTGAGCCTTAACGCCCCCTTGGGGGTGATGGAAAGTTCCAGGGGGTGGTAGACGCTACAGATATAACATAGGATCCTATGGGTTAGATTGTTTGGGGGGGGGGGAGAAAAAAATTTCTGAAGAAGGGGGCGATGGGACACAAAAAAGGTTGGGAAACTACGTTCTACACTATTGAAACTAATTATAAAATGTTAACTCAACAAACATATGTGATGACCAGCTTTAAACATGGACTATATATATATATATATATTGTCCAAAATGATTCTGTAAGAAATAGAAAATTATTTACAATCATATTAAGTATTTACTCTTTGTATAACATAGTCACTTTTGGACATTTAATGCAATCAATGAATTTTCAATGGGAATTTTTATATTGAAAAGCAAAATTCAAAGTTCTTGACGTGACGGTTTAAACTATCAAAAACCTGCCAACTCTGGTTCTTCATTAAAAGAAATATAGCAGATCTCATAAAGGTAGACTTGAACCTAATGCCTGGATACAGAGCAGAAAGATAGCTATTCTGTTTCTGGATTTTGTGCAAGGTGAAAATTGCAAAAAAATATAGGAAGTTAAAGGGATATAACTGCACAAGTATTTGCAATGCATCATAGAAAGGGGGGGGGGGACTGTGTTTCTCCTGATTGAAAAACAGAAATCAGTTTTTGTGTAAAAGTCTTGAATTCTGTCCTTTAATTTGCTGATTCAGAATGATAATAGATGTTGTACCAACATAAATACCATTTGACTAGAAATTTTAATATGAAAAGTGGGAAAACCCTCACATAAATAAAAGCACTCTATATAAGAAAAATGTGTTTATCATAGGTGGAGATGGGCTTGGAGGTCTGGGGGGGGGCAGGCATGATGATGATAATCAGATGACCTCCCCTGATTCACTGACTGATTCATCATCGCCGAGCTGAAACACTGAATTTATGAATATGAAATTTTGTCTGTAGTTTCATTTCATGGAGCAAAGACTCTCCAAGCAGGAATTTTTCTAAAATTCGACCCCTAAGAGGGTCATAGGTGGGGTTCAAAGGTTATACAGAGAAATCATGCTGAGCCAAAACCGTTGAAGTTATCTATATTTGTGAAATTTTGTCTAGTGTTATTTCATGATGCAAAAACTCACTATGAGGGTTTTTTCTTCTAAATTTGGCCTCTAAAGTGGTCATGGAAGGCTCAAAGGTTATATGGGACAATCATTGCCGAGCCGAAATCACCAAAGCTATAAATATGAAATTTGGTCAGTAGTTTTATTTTATAATGTGAAAAACTCACTAATAATGGATTTTTTGAAATTCATACTGTAAGGGGGACATGGGGGGGGGGGTCAAAAGTTATATGGGACAATCATCGCTGAGCTCAAATCGCTGAAAGCTATAAACATGAAATTCAATCAGTATTATATTTTATAATATAGACTCTTGCCAAGACGGGATTTCTAAAAATTCAGCCCTCAATGGGATCGTGATAGGTTCAAATTATATGGGTGAATCATCTACGAGTAATTTTCAGGTTACGGAAGCTGCGGGTAACAGCTAGTTCATATATACACATATACATTAGATCAGGCGACTCCAGGTCCCGGGTGGGGGAAAGAAATGTTCCCATTATCTCCGCCCATGATGTTTATCCATGAAGTTTATTTGGGCTCAACAACCTTTCATCGATATATATAATGACATGTTCACTGATTCATCATCGCCGAGCCGAAACCACTGAAGTTTTGAATATGAACTTTGGTCAGTAGTTTTATTTCATGACGTAAAGACTCACTAAGAAGGTTTTTTTTTTTAAATTCGGCCCCTAAATAGGTCATGAGGGAGGCTCAAAGTTTATATGGAACAATCATCACTGAGTTGAAATTGCAGAAGCTATAAATATGAAATTTGGTCAGTATTATATTTTGTAATATAGAGACTCGCCAAGACAGGATTTCTGGAAATGCTACACCCAAGAGGGTCACGAGGGATTCAAATGTTATTGGAAAGAATCATCTCCAAGCAATTTTCAGGTTACCAAATTCATGCGAGCGAAGCCGCGGGTAACAACTAGTGACACTATAAACACACAGACCTGCCAACTCTCCCGATTTAGGCGGGAGACTCTGCATTTTTCATCCTTCTTCCCGCTCTCCGAATTTGTTAAAATTTCTCCGGATTTTGGCAGAAAATAAGATTTTACGCGAGCTTTCACATTGTCGTGGCGTCGATGATTACCGTCGTCGTTAGGGAAAACACCCATAGAGGACAGCCAGTAGTCATTTCCATTGAGCAGCCTTAAAAAAGTCTCTGTGACCGCATTTAAGCAACTGGCAAAGACGCGACTTCGTTTTCGTAGCGTTTATCGGCAATCATTTATCAGGGGGCATGACCTTGGTTGCCGAAATTACTGTATAATCATTATTGTATTCTATTAACAGCCGCGCGGTAAACATGTTTTTTCGTCGGCAGCTTTGTAATTTGAATTTTTTTTAATTTTTTCTTCCGATTAAACATCTTCTAAAAGAAAATATAAAACTTTAAGCCATATAAAGCTTTTAAGAGTTCATATATCCAAGATTATCAATCACTGATAGCATCCACAAAAGAAAACACTTATACTTTATGAATAGCATGTAGATGTTATTTCTCTATTCTGCATGGAAAGACTGACATGGAATTATATTCTGCTCAGGGGCAATGCAGAACCTGCCTTGGGAGGGGGGGGGGAATGTAACTTTTTCTTAATTGATTAAAAAAAAAAAAATTTTTTTATGAACCTTTTTTTTGATGGAGTCTATGAGTGTCGGGGGGGGGGGACCCCCTCCCTCAGGAGAAAATCCGGATTTCTGGATTTCAAAAGTTGGCACGTCTGAACACAGATTTTTTAATGTTCATATTTGTTCCTTGTAGGTTGTTTATTATTTTATTAATTAATGCTGAATTAAATTTGAGAGATTAGGTAAAAATTTGCATTCTCAATGATTAACAAGATTTGTCTTAAGAAATCAGTTGATTTAAATAAAGAAAATCCAATTTTATTAAAAAATCTGATCCAAATAACCAATTTAATTTTTTTTTAAATCATGATTTAAGTTTGGCAAACTATCTTGGAATTAGAAGAACTTGATTATGTTTGTACCTTTTTTTTAGGAGTACAATCATTCTCATCAATAGCATGATTTATACAGTTGGTGCTTGTTATAACAGCCACCACCATTCTTTCTGAAACTGATATTACATCGGGAGGTCATTATATCAAAAGGAAAACACATATAGTTGTTATACAAGAACATTTGGGACTTAACCTACCGATCTCGTTGTAATGGAATGGTCGCTATAATGTGGGGTCATTATAAATAGTGTCAACTATATTTATTTGAATTTTCTGAAAAAATGTGTTTTTTGTATATTTTTTCCCTTGGTTTATTTGGCTATTTTTCCAATGCCCTGATATTTGATTATTGTGTAGGGATACAAAATCTGGTCCTGGAAAGAATGTGAAGAAAGGGTGTCATGATTCAAGTCCAGTGAGTATATATCTAATTTCACATCTCAGTGTTAAATTTTTTATTTCATTGTAACTTACATCAACTGCTTAGCTTTGTTTCACATGATTTTAACAAAGTTTGATAACTGCTTATTTTGTCATCAGAAATCGCTCTAGGCAGAATTTTCAAAATTTTAGGCTAATGTGTTTAACACTAGAAGGACAACGCTGGTCATTTTGACTATTTTTTATCTTTCTCGATTTTCATTATAAACAGATTGTTTAGAATGTTGAAATTTCAAGACTTTTCCTAAAAATGCTTAAATATTATGCTATCTATAACATCATAAATTTTTGCAAAATTCTGCCGAGATATTCTTAGTTATACCTAGAAAGATCATTACTGGTCAAATTGACTGGTAATGTTATAGGCACTTTTATAGCCATGAGCAGCAAATATTTTGTCAAATCATGGGATCAGATTTCCTCTAACATAGATATGCTCACTTCGACTGATTGAAAGTATCCTTTTATTTATATATATACTGATCTACTAATTACGAAATAATGATATTAATATAGCCAAAAATGTAGCGATGCAAATCATTGAATCTTATCTTAAATCTAGTAGAACTTTGAGCACGTGATGATTGTTTTTCTTCATCAATACTTGATGAAATACTGAAGCAGAACAATACTACCTTTGTAGGTATTATAATAAAAGATGAAAAGAAATTTCATGTGAAATTCATCAGGGACCCCTTATATATGAAACACATTTACATATAGACATTACATTTTGTGTTTTCTGGGTAAGAAAATAAAATATTCTTCTACTACGTTCAATGCATTAAATATTGAAGTGTGTATTCCCAAAATGAGAAAAAATTCTGAAACTGGTGTTTGTGTGGTTCGATGATACACGCATTCAGTCTTTCAACTTTAAAGCACAAATGTGATGCGATTTCCATTTTTGGCAAAAGTCACCATTGCAAGCATCAGAAATTACTATGGTGGATCGTCATTGTGTCAAATCCTGATGTATCTTGAAAAAAAATAAATTCTGTGAGTAAAAGAGCTAGTCCACCAAATTAGAATGCTAATTTGTCAACTTTGCTAAATAATGAGTGTTAAATTGCCAATGTTGCCAAATTACAAGTGCTAAATTGTTAGTGTCACAAAATAATGGGTGTTGAATTGCCAATGGTACCGAATAACGAGTGTTGAGTTGCCCATGTCACCAAATAATAAGTGGAAATTCTTTCCAATTTTGCAACAATTCCTTTCTGAGTATAACAAGAAAGTAAGTAGGAATTATGCCCATAAGATTGAAAAAAAAAGCAATTGTTTATATTCATCCATCATTAGTTTTTCACTTCCAATTTGGAACATAAGTGGTAGCACCTCCTGAGCACATAAACACTGCCTAGTTTACTAAAGAACACTAAAGGTTTTATGGTTTCAAAACCATAATCATTCACTCGCCTGTATTGGAGCAGGCATTACTCTGAGTGGCGCAGAATCTGGAGTGAATAAAGAAAATGATTGTCAAAAAGTGTGAAAAAATTGTCTTTGAAGTTCCAACTATTTACAATCTAATGATTCTGTAATATAATTCTAACAATAAAATGCAGGATATATCAATTTATTGAGAGTGGGTTAAAATCGGCAGCATTTCCAGGCCTTTTTAAAGTGCAACTTGACACCTGCGCACTTTCCAGTAATGGTTGGCTAAATACGATTTTCTGTGGTTTTTAAATTTCAAGTCTGTTATTCCTTTAAAAAAAAATAAATGTCATGGCAATCAGCAGACCTATAACAAATATACACCCAGTAACATATCCACGCATCATGATTTCGAAGATAGGTGGCACCAGCTACTATACACAAAAGTAAAAATATCAAAAATTAAGATTTTTCTATTGAAATAAATTAATTCAAGAAAGAAAAAATTGAAAACTTGTTATAGAAAATTTTTGGCCTATTTAAATCGCTGCTGTTCTAGACAACAAATAATGTCCTCAGCAAGCACAAAGTGCGAGCCATCTTAAATAGACTGGTGTGAAAAGTTCGTCACAACAAAATATGGCTGCTTTTTTTTCTTTATTTATAACTGAATTTTTCTCATTTTTGTCATCAGTCCCAAATATTGTTGCTTTAATTCATTGTTTTTTCTTCTGTCAATAATTTTATTGCTCCAATTCATACATCCTTGCTCTAAAACTTTGCTGCTCCAAAAACTGCTTGAAATCCTATATTTTTCTTCTCCAAAAACAACTTTATCCCTTCCCACCCCTGACAACTCTGTAATCATCAAGGTTTCTCATGAATATCTGGGTGTAATCATTTCTGCTAACCTCTGTTAAAACCTCCATGTCTATTACGCCTTTCATAAGTGTCTCCACAATCTTTTTTTTCTTCGTCAAAACCTTAAAAACTCCACCCGTCACCTCAGATATTTCTGCTTCCAAACCTATGTCCTTGCAGTACTATCATATGTCTGTGAAACTTTTGACCGCCCTTCAATACGACTTAATTTTAAACTGCTGGTGGCCATCCGCCTCCATTACTGAACTCAAGCGACAACTCGCTATCCAACCGCTTTCCACCCGTAGATATATCTCTTGATTAACCTTCCTTTTCATAATCCTCCATGGCCTTTTTCATATCGACACCTCCAATATTCTAGACCCAACCTTCATGCTTTTCCAATAGAATTAATCATTTCCCAAAACTTGAAACCCATCTTTGCATCCACAGACCGTTTCAAATTTAGTTTCTTTCCTTGAAAAATAACCAATTGGAACAATCTCCCATCAAACATTAGGCTATTGATTGTACGACAGTTTCCAATTTTATTTGAACAGCAGCTGTCTCCTCTGTCAAATTTCACCACCACATTCCCTTGTATAGGTCTTGGCCAGGCATATTGAATAAATAAATATCTCACAAGACAGTGTATCACTCATTCATTTCAATACTTGTCAACTTCGCTTATGCAAAGTATTGATTTGATATAAATTTCAAGAAAAATCCTGATTGGTATTCTAGCAAAACAGTTATACAGTACAAAGAAGTACTATGCAAATAGAATCTTGTACCATCACACCAGTAAAAACACATTACTTACAGGAAATCTTTATGCTTTCTTGCTCCAAGTTTATGCAATGAATTTAACAGTATTAAAGCTATAAAAAATAGTGTTTGAAATAGCAGATATGAATTATTAAATAAAATAAACTGTTTAATAACACTGTAATGTTGCTATGAATCTAGTCACTAGGATCATATCCCTTGGAGTCAAAGAGTGCTTGTTTTGTAATTGTCTTTTTGTTGTGTTTGTTTTTGTGTGGTATTTTCAAGTAGAATAAAATTAAAAAAAGAGCTAATTCTACAATTTTTTATCTTTGAAATGTATTTTATCATGATTAAATCTATACTTCATATGTGTGTACATGTATATTTATTTTTTTCAGTCACCTGATCCCAGTCCAGCTTGAACTTCCAGTTCTAATTAGTAAAGTTGTTTAAGAACACTTTTGTTTCCTGCATATTTTTTTCCTAATTTTGTAATTTTAGTCTTTCATAATAATTTTATATTGAGCTTGTAAAGATATTATTCCTGACCATTTACGATTCAAAATTTGTAATAGCTCTTCTATTCAACAAGCCATTTCATTCAATTTTTGATTGTCTTGTTGCCAAGTTTTTGGTTCTGCGAAACTTTTACAGTTTTGATTGTTGTATGTTCAGTGTTTCTAAGGTTGATTGTAACATAATTTTATAATTTTAGTCTTTCAAATAATTTTATATTGAGCTTGTAAAGATATTATTCCTGACCATTTACGATTCAAAATTTGTAATAGCTCTTCTATTCAACAAGCCATTTCATTCAATTTTTGATTGTCTTGTTGCCAAGTTTTTGGTTCTGCGAAACTTTTACAGTTTTGATTGTTGTATGTTCAGTGTTTCTAAGGTTGATTGTAACATAATTTTATAATTTTAGTCTTTCAAATAATTTTATATTGAGCTTGTAAAGATATTATTCCTGACCATTTACGATTCAAAATTTGTAATAGCTCTTCTATTCAACAAGCCATTTCATTCAATTTTTGATTGTCTTGTTGCCAAGTTTTTGGTTCTGCGAAACTTTTACAGTTTTGATTGTTGTATGTTCAGTGTTTCTAAGGTTGATTGTAACATAATTTTATAATTTTAGTCTTTCAAATAATTTTATATTGAGCTTGTAAAGATATTATTCCTGACCATTTACGATTCAAAATTTGTAATAGCTCTTCTATTCAACAAGCCATTTCATTCAATTTTTGATTGTCTTGTTGCCAAGTTTTTGGTTCTGCGAAACTTTTACAGTTTTGATTGTTGTATGTTCAGTGTTTCTAAGGTTGATTGTAACATAATTTTATAATTTTAGTCTTTCAAATAATTTTATATTGAGCTTGTAAAGATATTATTCCTGACCATTTACGATTCAAAATTTGTAATAGCTCTTCTATTCAACAAGCCATTTCATTCAATTTTTGATTACGTATGTCTTGTTGCCAAGTTTTTGGTTCTGCGAAACTTTTACAGTTTTGATTGTTGTATGTTCAGTGTTTCTAAGGTTGATTGAAACAAGTTTTTTTTATATTGTTATATTTCATATATATTGTCTCTTTTGTATGATTGTAATTTTTAAGTATGAACTATTTAAGATAAAATAAAGATTTGTCTATATATATATACACTTGAAAATTTGTAAAAATTATTTGGTTTGACAAAATGCTTTGGTTTTACACACATTGTTCCTGATTATGTGGTTTGATTCTGAAAAAAGTACTGCATTTCTTGAACTGTATACCACAGCGCTTATTTTCTGAATTTTTTTTTAGGCTTGCTGTGATTAATACTGATGCAATTATATTGCATTGTATTTTTTATTTGAAAAAACACAATTTCCAAGAAATTGATAACCATTGTCATATAACATTAAGCTGATAACAATAGCTGATTGGATTTCATTTCAGCTACCCAGAATTGGTTTTAAGCATTTAGCAAGTATTTCCTAATAAGTATTTATTTGTGAAAGACAACTTAACAGTGGTTAAATTTCATCCTGAAAAATGATGGATAACTTTTCAGGAGGAAATTACACCAATATCAATCTTATGCTTGCATAAAGCAGATTTTTTTTTTTTCTGATTCTCCTCTTCTCGCTGTGTGCTTATGCCAAAAATATAGTAACTCATATTTTACTATTGGGCAAGAGAATCATGCTACAGTACCACAATACTTACATATTGCCATAAATATGTTACAATATAAGGAGTCGTGGAGCATTTTTCAACAAATGAAAATTTGCTTTACTATAGTTTGTTTGCAGAAGTTTACTATGCAAAGGTAGAGAGTGTTCTCATGTTGTAAAATAGTTTTCATATATCAGACGGGGATGAGAAGCATATACAGTAGAACTCTGCTAATCCAAAAACCTGCTTAATCCGAACGACCCTTTAAAAGAAAAAAGCGACGTGTGGGAGGATGTTGAAGAATCAACATCAGAAAAAAAAAATGAAGTACATAGTTGATAGTTGCCTTGAAAAAAATTCTGTTTTCATTTGAAGAAACGACATTGTATATCAAGTGGATCAATGTTTGCAACTTACCGTAATTCCCTTGGGAAGGATTGGCAGCGCCTCTAGGAGACATGACACACACGCACTTTGAGAACCACTTGACCTATTGCTTGACGATGAGTCGTTGCCAGTTTAGACTTTGGATTTCTGCATTCATGAAAATTTGAATGCTAAGGTTGCGTTCTTTGTGGAGCAAAGAGATGAGTTACAAGAATTGTGACAGGGAGTAAAAAAAATGCATAGGGGTGGAGGAGGAGGATAGAGAAAATGACCGTAGGGGTTCTGAAATGTAAAGGCATGATGATGATCCCTCCATAGAAGAGAGGAATAAAAAAAAGGGAGAAACGCAGACACAGCAGATAGCAAAAGTCAGATCGAGGTGAAAACAAACAGGTTTGTACAAGTCTTGTTGACTAACATTATTCTTTCTCTTTCTCACTCTTTGAGTTTTACTGATGAACCATTGATCCTAGAGGTATACTTCCAATCAGAAAAATTATCCAAATAATGTGTAGAACTAAAAAAAGTCATTCATGTTGCAAGAGGTTGTAAGTTATTGAAATAAAAAAAGTAACTTATATATATTGAATGGACATCCTGTCCTCAAAAACCCAATAAGAAAAATGGTGCCCAGTCTCTCCAGAGGCCAACAAAAAAATTCCACTTTTCTAAGTGCAATAATCACAAAGATAGATCTAAATTAAAAATTATTTTTTTGATCTGGCGCTCTATCACTTGTTCACGGTCACTCACAATGATATTTTAATTCAAAAATTGGAGGGAAGTTTGGAAGGAACAATAAATTTAAGAAAGAAGTGTGCCCACATTAGTTTGTGCTGTTTTTTCCCAAATTTTGTCGGATTTTGAATACAAATATCTTTGAATATTATACTTAGAAATGTTTTAATTTTTTTTGTTGGCCCAGATAATACAGGGTAGCAACTTTGTAATTGGGTTTTTGAGGACAGTGTCCATATGAAAAGTTAGCTTTTGTCTTTCAATAACTATACAACCCCTTGCAACATGACATATCTTAGTTCTGCATGTTTTTCTCCCTTTATGCATTGTTTTTTTTTTTTCAACACCTGTTCTCCATAACCAAACTGTTGAAGTTACAATACCAGATTTTCTAATCGGCACATGGGGTCTTCCATTCGTGTCCTTATCAGTACCACTATTTTTCCATACCTTTTTATCTTTCCCCCACATCAACAAGCCTTGTGAAGTGACTTGCTTGGTCCTTAAAAAATTATTCTTTTTGCTTGACTTGTTCTTCTGAACTAATTATGCAACCAAAATTGTGAACTTTTTACAGAAACTCAGATAAACTCATTTGATGGTGAAAACAACTTTCCTTCTGTTTCATTAACTGTGGTTAGTAAAGTACTGGAATAGCAATGTCACATTAACAAATTAATGAATGGGAAGAGACAAAATTTAAACAAATATTATGAAATGAAAAATTCATTTACTAGCCTAGCACGCACTCACCTAGTCACGTACTGTCTGGGCAGAGGAGGATTTATTGAGAGTTGTACAAATTTCACCGCCTTTCTCCCATTCTACTAATTTTCTTGGCCCCTATGAACTTGCTGCCCTGGGCTATAGGGCGCTAAGCTCTCCCCCGTAAATAGGACACTGTCTTCAGTAGCGGACATGCGGGTTTAAAATCTGAGTGTTTCAGAAAAAAAAATTGAGAAAACGGAAAAAATATCAGCAGAAAAAAAAAAAAACGCCGATCGAGTTGAATATTTCTGGAACTAATAGAGATATGAATTATTAGTGCAGTAGTCTCTCGCTAATCTGGCACATATCACACCAGGGTGTGCTGGGTTACCAAAATCACCGAATTACTGAAAATTGATTGCAAAGGCCCATTTTTAAATATAAACTTCTGCTCATAGACATGTTCTGATATGTTTTCCTCTTCTATGCTCGAAGAAAACCGGCCTAAAAACACCGAATTACTGCAGGGATTATTGAGAGTCTATCTTTATACGTAGTAATACGCGCCCCCCCCTCAAGCCGAAATTATAGTGTCATTTTTCAGGAAAAAACGTAATTCCTCCCCCTCCCCCCTGCGTAAGCTTATGGCAGTACGGGATGCTTTATTTGAAGAAAAATATGAGTTTCCGACGCAAAAAGTTTCATAAATCGGGTGTACAAAGCTTGAAATTTTTAATGTATTTTTTTTATTTTATCGTCTTGTTTGAATATTACAAGCGGTAAATGAAGTTAAAATCATCATTCGTGAATACAGACCTTTCATGAATGGGCAAAACCTTAATGTTTTTACTGTAGTGTTTCTTTCCATTTTAACAGAGGATACAAGTTTGGCGTGTTACAAAATTTTCTTTGATTTTTCTTTGAAATTTTCTTCTAAAATCGTTCACAGAAAGACAAATTAATTGTTTAGAACGTGAGTATTTGAAAGAAGAATGCTTGATGTTCCCTAAATCGCCAAGTCTTAAAAGCGTATTCGTGAACACAAAAAGTTGCTGAAGTGATCGGAGCTCGGCTGTAGACGCTTCAGTTTCCAGCAGTGGTTCCCAACCTTTTCAGTGCATACACGAAGGAGATCAAGGGTAAAAACTAGGCCTGGTCCGATTAATCGGGTCGGTTAATCGGAGAAAAATGCGATTGTTAATCGCAGTTAAAAATTTCAATTGAGTTCATCGAATCGATCAGTAAGATCAAAATTCAAGACTATTATAATAGCTTCGACCGAGTGGCCTTTATTTCTTAATCTATTTCTATATTTATTTACACCCGTTCAGTGGATAGATGTATGAAATGAATAGAATATTTTTTTTACAACATTAATCAATATTATATAGTTGCCAACACTACGTTTGCTATGGATGAATATCATTTGAAAATATTCGATTAATCGATTAAAGATTTTTGATTAACCTGTTAAAAATTTTAATCGATACCCAGCCCTATTAAAGACTAAACAAGGTACTGAGTGAATCGAGTAGAGTCCACAGAGGGCCTATCTAGGGGTTCCTCTGGATGGAAAAAAAGTCCCTTTGGTCAGGTCCAGTGCCGGGTGGCAAGTATTGAGCTGATATGAATAAAGTACGAGCCAACTGAGGGCTCCTCACGAATTGGCCGGCAAATAAATATAATATCAAACGAGACAAGAAGAAACTACAGAGAGCTCATCTGGGGGTCCCTCACTGATGTAAACGAAGCTGATTTGGCTGGTCCCACTGGTGACACGCTAAGTCTGAATAGATAAAACTATCCTGTGATGTACTGAAACCGAAACTGTCGTATCATGAACCCTACATGTGAGAAGGCAAAAGCTGCGCCGCGTAGGTTCAGCTTTTTTCCTGATAGCATGTATGTGGCCATTTAAAGTTTGAGCGGTCACATGCATTTTTCGCAAGCGCAGTGCGACTCGTTACGGGTAAGTGACTATCATTATGTGTCTGTAGTACTTAATTGATAACTGGTTTAGTTTATGTGTGTCGGGGTTTGGATTAATTTTTTTCCACAAGTATTCAAGGATCGTGTCTATTAAACGAGGTTTTGGGCATCCGAGGTAGCTCAGAATTGGTTTCTTCTGGTTTACCGAGATCCTTATTTTATTCATACTATTTAGCCTGATTGTTGTTAAAACGTCGCAAAGACAAACGTTTAATACTTTCACAGGGATCAAAAAGTTACATTAATAAAGAAAGTATCTACTTACTTTGAGATGAAAAGCTGGGAAAAATATTTATCGAATACATACGGATGTATTTTTGTTTGCGTATATTGTTTTGTCCGGTTCACTGTGAGCTTTAATTTTTATCAAGAAAAAGACAAGGAAGTTAGATTCTGGGAACATTTAAAAAATAATTCTTCATATGCTTTTGATATTCTGCTCTCTTTTCATCAGCAGAGTTTTCATTCATTTGTACAATTGCACTTTATGCTGTTAATATAATTTTTTTAGCTGGTAATGTGCATCAGAATTCCTCTCAATGTTTATAAATATAACACATTATTTAGTCTGCCCCTCAAATTTTTTTTGTTTTTTGCGTACGATATTTTTTGTGAGGGTAGCCGGAACAAATATCCGAATTTATTGTCAAAAACAGTTATTCATTAATTGTAACACTAGTTGCCACAAACAATTTTTTAAATAAGTATGTTGCTTGTGGAAAAATACAAAGTTTTCATTAATATAAATTTTAATTTAGTTTAATTTATTCAATTTTTTTACCTTCAATTTTTTACTCTAACTTTAATTTTCAATCAATTTAAATTTTAAATTTAAAGTTTTAAATAATTTTAATTTTTAATGAATTTTTGAAAAATATATTAATTTTTAGCGGTTGGGCCTTCATTGATCGAAACCTTCACTGTAAAAAATTACCCCCCAACACATCACCCTGGATCCGCGCCTGGTTACAACATGGTAATGTTCACCTAATTTTAAATGAAGTATGTAATAAATGCTTGGTTTGTCTTGAAGATACAGTGCTATCTTTAGGACGCCAATGCCTACAGCAGTATGGCTTACCTAATCCACACACACAACACACACACACAGCAAGATGTGAAGCAGTCTTACAAAATAGAAACTACCTCAGGGAAATCAGTTACGACCCAAATATTTTAGCACGTGTTGCAGCCGCTAAGGGAAATTCGTTAAACGATGAACAGTACTACGTTTATGACCTAATTTTAGAAAGCATTGAAAAAAGCACTGGTCAAACATTTTTCTTAGACGCTCCTGGGGGCACCGGTAAGACATTTGTCATAATCTTTTACTGGCCAGAATACGAAAAGATCGTAAGATAGCCTTGGCTATTGCCTCTTCAGGCATTGCTGCTACCTTGCTGGAAGGAGGTAAAACAACGTACCCTGCTTTCAAACTGCCCTTGAACCTAATGCTAGCAGAATCACCTATGTGTAATATTTCTAAACAGAGTAACATGTCGCAAGTTTTTAAAGATTGTGAGCTAATCTAATAGTTTGAGATGAATGCACAATGGCGAATTCGAGGCTCTCAGTCGAGCATTAAAAGATATAACACTATGCTGTTGGCTGGAGATTTACGGCAAACATTACCCGTTATACTTCGGGGTACACGGGCAGACGAAGTAAAATCGTGCTTAAAGACTTCATATTTGGGGCCACATATAATGACTACTTTACCGCACGCACTCAGGTTATACATCGCCATACGGCAATTTCCAATCAGTGGAGCTGGGTGGGAAATGAAGGCCCCATCCATCGGTGGTCGTCCCAGGTTCGGTGGGTAAAGAAATTGCTTCGGACGTACTATGACCGGATTCGAACCCATGGACCTTGAT
Organism: Pholcus phalangioides; assembly: GCF_987345545.1. Taxonomy (NCBI): domain Eukaryota; kingdom Metazoa; phylum Arthropoda; class Arachnida; order Araneae; family Pholcidae; genus Pholcus; species Pholcus phalangioides. The sequence continues at coordinate 29,288,405 of NW_028301610.1, read as the reverse complement.
GGTAACCTTCATAGTGGAAGACGAGCATCTTACCACTGCGCCACTCGGGCACTGACACACCCGAGCTGTGTGTTAGCGCTCGCTAATGGCTGGCATCGACTTGAGAGGACTCTGGCAGTTTCATGTCGCATGTTCCAGAGTTTCCGGACTCTGCCAGTGCCAGTAGCCTGGTCATCTTGGCCACAAAATTCAATACGACAAATGTGCTTTACAAAGAAGTACTGGTAAACTTCTAAACAAAACTAAATGAAATTAAATTTTTTGGTATGTTTTATGCCTTAGGAATTTTTTAAAATTTAATCCCTTAAGGGGTCATAGCTGCAAAGGGTTCAAGGGTTATATGAGGCAGCATCGGCGAGTTGAAACTATATATACGGTGAACTGGTTGTGAATTAGGAGCGCAAGTTCTTATAACCGTCTCATTTGCATATTTCCACCGAAGTCGCTCGTACCAGCGCCACCTATCGGCTGTTTTTTAGCTGTTTTTTTCCTGTCTTAAAAAAATTCCCGTGACCTAGTGATGCTAACCCTGCAAAGCGTTTTTTATTTCGGTTATTTTTCCGGTTTTTATGAATTTTTAAAGTTTCTGAGGACTTTTTGCCCACCCTGTATATAAAGTAAAATGTCCTGAGTGATTTATCATCGCCCAGGCAAAACAACTCAGGCAATAAATATCAAATTTGGTCAATAGTTTTGATTTATGACGTAAAGCCTAAGCAAGAAGGGTTTTTCGAAATTAGACCCCTAAGGGGATCATAAGGGGGTTCAAAGGTAACAAAGGAAATCACGCAAAGCCGAAACCACTGAAGCTGAATTCATGAAATTTGTTCAGAAGTTTTACTCCATGACATAAAGACTAAGCAAGAAGGGGTTTTTCGAAATTCGTCCCCTAAGGGTGTGGCATAAGGGGGTTCAAAGGTATCATAGAGAAATCACGCCGAACGAAAACCTCTGAATTTATTCATTTGGTCAGAAGTTTTGTTTCATGAAATTTGGTCAGAAGTTTTGTTTCATGAAATTTGGTCAGAAGTTTTGTTTCATGAAATTTGGTCAGAATTTTTGTTTCATGAAATTTGGTCAGAAGTTTTGTTTCATGAAATTTGGTCAGAAGTTTTGTTCAGTTTTCTGTTTTAACGTCAAATCGTTTAAAAAAACATCATAAACAACAGATATTGGCTGTAGCGATAATACTGCCGTCACAGGAAACTGGTTTAATGAGCCCCTTATAATTAAAATAATGGTGTGTTATAAAATCAGTCGTATACAAGAATTAATATGCAACAAATATCGCGTATAAATAATGAGTCAATGATAATTGCTGTCTAGATTATTTATTGACTTATAATTATATATTCATATCAGCAGATAACAAGATTTCAGGATGATATTTAGATTGCATAACATGATAGAAGATACGGAAAAAAAGAGTTTTTGAAATTGAAAAGTTGAAAAGTACAATTATAGAAAGCCATTGGGTGGGAAGTAAAATATGAGGGCCATTTGCTGGAACTCTAATTCACTAGTTGAAGTCTCTGTTTTTCTTAGCGTTTGCTTCGAATCTTTTTAAGTGCTGCTGTAACAATGCATAAGTCGCCCTTCAATTCACTCACCAGATTCGCTATTTTCTTGGTGTTGCTCAGTATTTCAACTGTCTGGGTATACGGATTATAACGTAGTCCAAAAGGTCTCTTGATTGTGCAGGCAAACTCTCTAGAGCAAGAACAAAAATAGCTCAAATTATCAAAATAAGATTTTGTCATGCCCCTCATGCATGAAGTTTCTTTTTGTTTGTGATCGACTCCTTCATATTCACAAATAGGGAAGTATATACCCCCCCCAAGTCTGTGTTTTCGCCGCTTCAAGGAGCTGAATGACTTTTTATAAATTAGGCTTTCTTTTTTTGAAGAAAAGGTTTACCCTCTTTACGATCGCGAGCGTAATATTACTTCCATACACCAGTGGAATAAATTAGAACAAGTTCTCCGTGTTTTCTTTCCCCTCTCTGCACTATCGCGAAGCTTTATAGCAACATTATTATCCGATTGTCTATTATCTACGGAAGTTGCTCTTTTTCTTTTCCTCCTTTCTTTATAATGTACCTTTCTACTATATATATGTAGGAGCGAAAGGGTACAGGTAGGGTGAAGGAGAAAAGAGGACTCCAAAAAAACTCTCTCATATCTATATTACCTATTATACTTTTTACTTTTATTTCCCTTTTTTTTATTCCTCCCTTTTTCAAACGTGTGGTTTGGTTAGGACAAGGCTACCATATTTATCACCAATTCGTTAAATAGAGATAATCTAACTTTCTTGCCGAAACCTTGTACGTGACGTGGTTAATTGAAAAATAGACACCCAGACGACATGGGTTTAGAGTTTAGAGGGTTGCCGCTCAGTTGCGAAAAATTGGCGAGAGATCACCACTATTTCATGCCGAACGTATTGTTGAAACCAGATGCCACCGGTTTGAAATGATTTTCGTCGTATCTGAGGACGCACGTAACCCAGCGCTTGGTGAGTAAATACCTCTGAAGACCGCCAAGGTGTGGCATTGTCGAGCTTGGTTACGTGTGCCCTGAAATACGGCGAAGGCCATTTCAAACCATTGGCATCCGGTTTCAAGAATATTTTTGGCATGAAACGGTGGTGATCTCTCGCCAGTTTTTGGTAATTGAGCAGAGCAACCCTCTAAACTCGTGTCATCTGTCTTTCTGGGTGTTTGTTTTCACAATAGAACCTTTTCTTTCGAAAAGAATGCCTGATTCAAAAAGTCATTCAGTTCCTTGAAGCAGCGAAAACATTTATGGGAAGAAAAACATTATGGGAAGAAAAACATTATGGGAGATGGAAACATTTATGAGATTTATGGGAAATATAGTATATACTTCTCTATTTTGGGAATATGAAGGAGTCGATCACAAATGAAAACCAATCAAAAATAAAAAAGAACTTCATGCCAGACTTTTAGGTATCGGAAAAATTAGCGCGAGTTGAATTTGGCCATGAAAAATACAGATGCCTGCACTGAGTATGAAAATAAATATATTAACGGCTTTTATTAGAAAATAATAGTACATATATAAAAAGTGGATATTACTGACATTTAACTTGAATATTTTAATCGTAGTTCTCAACCCTCTCAGCGGATTTGACGAAATATCTCACCTCCTTAAATCCTCTTATTTTAGCATTGAAAAATCCAGGTATATTGTAATGCTTATTTTCTTAATCGAACACTTTACCCTATAGTCTTTAGTTTGCACCTGCTGAAAATTGGAACAAAGCAGGGCCGTTTTAAGAGCATCATGTGCCCCCGAGCCATGTGGTTTTTCTGAGGCTCTATGTGGTAGATTCTAGAAAACTTTTAATCAGATCTCATTTTTGTGAAGCCCCTTTTCTCTTGAGGCCCCCGGGCCGTGCCCGGGTGGGCCCATGCGTTAAGACGGCACTGGAAGAAAACCTACTTCATTAAAAAAACGATATGACATTTCACAAGAGGTTCAGTGAGATATTCCTACTATGTTGCGAAAAGGGTTAATAAGGAATTTCTGCAGTTTACTTAACGTATGTATAAATAATCACATTTTCAAGCATTTTCCAAATTTTCATGAGATTAATTTTTAAACGCAACTTGTCCGTCATACTGCAATGGATTTTTTCTTCTAAAATCATATGGATATTACCATTTGTGGTGATGGTTAAAAATTAAAAATTTTAAAATATATTATACATGTGGTAAGAGTATTCCATCTTAAATGCAAAAGCGTTGAATACGTAGATTCAAAGTGTTGAAAAAAAATTGAGTTCAGACACTGAAATGAAGAGCATTTTATTTTCTAATTTCATGATCCAAACGTAGAGATATCGCTTAAAATGTTATCAAGAGTTAATTATGAAATTCATAATAATGACAGAAAATGTGACAAAAAATTTATCCGTTTATACCTCATTTTTTCTTTTGCTTCCTCAAAGCTGTCCGTGTAAAAGTATACGTCTTGAAACGTTGTTATTAACGGCTCCTGTTTACACGCTCTCTCGGGTTCAAAGGGCAAGACACAAGCAGTTGTTGACAGTGAATGCTATAGAGAGAAAACAACAATAAATACAAATTGTATTTGAAACCAAAAGCAAAAACTTCTCAATTCTAAATATACATTCGATATGAATATATTTTTTACTTGTAATTCAGCAACAGAAGATAGCAACCCAGCACCGTAAACTCTCATCTCTCCTCCTTGTTTACATAGGCCAAACTCGACAGTGAAGAAATAGCACTAAGTGAAATAGTAAGAAAGATAAATGTGTGTGTGTGGTGTGCAAGAATTGTTCATTCTTGGACAAAAAGTGACTTCATTACAGTTCCGATTATAGTTGAATTCAAGAACAAGATCAGGATGTTTCACAGCTCAATCAAATTTTCTGAATATTATTGTTTTCATTAAACCGACAAAAAAGTTTTTTTCCCTTCACATCAGTCTCAAATATTTCACTAAGCTTCAAGGAGTTTTCAACCCTATTTAAATCATGAGCATCATTTATGCTCAGCATCAGAAGAGGAGTACTGATATGGCAACTCTGACACACGTTTAAGCTGACACGAACAAAATGGGAGTTTTTCTTTTGGATGGCTCATAATTGGGTTATCAATCGAGGACTCGCGAGCACGAAATAAAGCACGAGCATCGAGCTCTCTTGCGTACTTCAACGAGCAGCAGGTTGAAGATGCCTGCACTCTCTTTGACAAACATGCAAAACTCTTTTCTCTTTCTTATTAAACCTACATCCTCCCTGCGCTTTCCTACGCTTCAAATATTTGAGATTTTATAATTCCCTTAACGTCGATGAACTCGAATCTTTATGTAATGAATTCACTTGCTTCAGCCGTGCGATATTAAATAAATAGGTGAATTGATGTGAATTTTATTCCCAGAAAAGTGCAACCCTGTCTTATGGTTGGGACAACTGCAAACGACTTTTCAAGCATTTTGGTTTAAAATTAGGAATTTTTTCATTGAAATAAGTTTGTAACTTGCCGATTTCACTTAAAGAGTTCACTGCAGTCGCACACACAAGTGGACAAAAATTTAGATTCATCTTCAAGAACTCATCTAAATATTGTTTAGATTCGTCCAAAAAAGTAGACTGGTCTTCAAAAATCAAAGCAAATAAATTCTACTCACAGTAGCCAGTTTATCTACTTCTTCATCCGAGGCTCCCAGAGAGGCTAAGCCGAGTTCTTGAGAAAACTGAGCAAAACTTTGGTCAGCCAGAAGTGGAACATGCCCAAGAAGTTCATGGCAACAGTCACTAATAAATACATACTCACAAATATCAATACAGTTTCACTGTACTTATCGCAGTAATACAACAATTTGTGATGCTTTAATTTTAAAAATTGAACTATAGAGTGAATTCTGAGAAATATACACTTATAGTTACAATATAAATCTCTTTTTGAAACTAAAAAATGAATAAAATTTGAAGAAAAAAATATCTCTATAGCGCAAAATTAGAACTGCGTGCTACATAACTGGCGTGAGAAATTATATTAATTATTATTGCTAATTTAAACTTACGGTTCAGGAGTGTAAAATGGATCCGAGCTATGACGTATATACTGAGTGCAGTGAAACACCCGGAAAGCTAATCCAGCCAAAAAATCCCGAGATGACAAATATCCTGCAACAGGCCGCAATTGGAAACCAGTTCTTTCTAAGCGAAAAGAAAAATAAATGGCGAAACATACCTGTTCAAAATGGAACGATGCCGGAATAACGTAAATATGGTTCCACACCAGCAGCGCTAAGCCACTTCGAGCCGCTCAAAAACCGGTTTTTGAGGTACGGCTGAAGTGATTTCAGAACCGTCAAAAACCAGTTTTGGCGCGGCGTAATATCGCGTAGCGCGGCGTGTCTGGATCCGGCTTAAGGCTTCATATACGAAAGATTGATATATTCAACAATCACACGTTCACTAAATGATTACAGGCAACAGGGACTTACGTTTCAGAAATTTACTGACATCCTCCAGTTGTGGAACATTGTCCTCCCTAAAGCGATATCAAATATCGTAAAAATAATTATTGCACTATAAAACGGAAATTACAAACAACTAATATAAATATCCGTAGTTGTTCGGGAAAAGTGTGGTAAATGCAGATAGTATTATAGTTACAGTACATATAGCAGTGTATTATTCTATAAGCATATATGAACATCTTTCAAGATTCAAAATAGTAAAATAATCGTCACCGAGACTTCAGTGAATTGTGAGAGTAGTACACTTTTACTGACTATTCACGGAAGCGGAGAAGGGGACAGATTTAATTAAGGAGGTGCTTGAGAACTTTTTCGTTCACTTTAATGCACAGTGCGCGCCTCTGCTATTTCGTAGGCTATATAAATTCTATATACAGTTGAACCCCGTTATAGCAAATTTGGTTCATAACGATTTTGTGGATGTAACGAACAAAATTTTTGGTCTCTTCTCATAAGATGATAGGATATCTTATTAGATAGAATTAACCAAACTTTCAGTTCCTTGAGTTTAATTATAATAAGACTGTATTAACACTTTTTATTATACGGATTATCTCAGTGACTTAGTGCGGTAAAAGATAAATTTATGCCCATTGAGGATCTCCAACCCCTCTGAATTCCGTTCCCCTCCAAAGTAACTGACCTTACGGACCGCTCCCGTCGGGCCAACTTGATTTTCGTGGCATCCCGGAGGAAGCCTCGGACATCGAACCCACATCTGCTTTTGAGTCAAAAATAATTAATTAAATGCTGCTCCGATCTTCTGCAACTTGAAATTTTCATCTCCGATATCGACCGTTGCCACAGAATTGGCTCTAAAAGAAATCCCGGTTCCATACTTTCAATAAATTCAAAACTAAAACTGAAATTCTTAAAAACGCATTTAAATTAAAAAAAACAGTAGTATATCAATCTCCGTTAAAATCAAAAGTTAAACTTTTTCATAACTTTGCCCTTGTCAACAACATCAAATACACTTCGGATCCCTACATTAATGATATTATCCCGTTTTCCCAAACCCCTTCCACTATTACCCCACCCTTTGATCTTCCTCTGTCTTCGTCCATTACATCTTTAGTCCCCTACCCAGGAACCGTCTCTCCTTAAGTTCCCGTGTATCACTCCAAGATAATTCCTTCAAAATTGGAATTCTTTCGAAACCATCCTGGTAACCCATAATCCCAATTTCTTAGCTGTTACAGAAACATGGTTACATAATAATATCAGCAAAATAGAATTTTTACCACCAAATTTCTCTGCTTTTCGAAAAGATAGAAATACCCGTGGGGGATGTTACCCTTGTCTTTAGCCCTTCTGTCCCCTTTATGGATTCCAATATTGAAATTGTCGGTGCCGAATGGCATCATCCCAACTGCACTCCCATTGCAATTTTTCCCTTTACATACCCCGCCTCGGACCTGCTTCATAGAACTTGAAACAATTCTGGACCGATTTTATAGTTCACACCTTTTAATTATAGCTGGCGATCGGAATTGACCTGGTATAGACTGGCATAAAATGCAGTCCCTCTCGGGAAACCACAGCATTAACAATAGAGTTCTTGACATTTTCCTCAAATTCAACCTCGTCCAAACTATCTTGGAACCCCTACTAGAATATCCAATCTCTCAATCTCTACTTTAGACCTAATAGCTGTTAACATTATTTCCGAATGGTGCTCAACCTGGCAGTTGCTTCTCAACTCCTCAAAAACAGTTTTCATGAAAGCTACAGGTAAAACAATTGACCTCGATTTCCCTTATATTCAATCGACAATTTTATATCTCTGAGGTTTCCCATTATAAATAGCTGGGAGTTATAATCTCTGCCGACCTCCGCCGGAATCTTCACGTTGATTATATTTCTCGTAAATGTCTCCAGAAACTTCGTCGTAACCCGAAAAACTCCACCCGTTATGTCCGTCCCCTGTGCTTCCAGACATATATCATCCCTGTTCTCAGTGACGTATTTACAAGAGGGCTATAGCCCAGGGTGGCAAGCTCAGTGGGGCGGCAAATTTGAAGAATGAGTGACTAAGAAAACTAGTAGAATGAGAGAAGGGAGACCAAATTTGTATAACCCTTATTAAATCTCCCTCTGCCCAGACAGCAAGGGACTAGGCCAACGAGTGACCTATAAAGCAATGTCAGTGAACGACCAGAAAAGTTACGTAGAGCGTGTGCAAGCATGCTAGTGACAAAAACACTGTGCAAGCATGTGATTTGGGTTTGAGAGTATGGGCATTGGTGTGACCAAAAGAGTGACTTAGAGCACGAGCAAGCATGTGAATGGCCAAAAGAGTGTCCTATAAAGCAAGGAACCATGTCAGTGAGTGACCAAGAAAGTGACCAAAAACATCGCCATCATTTCTGGAAAAAGAAAAAACATCGCCTCTCTCTTTCTGTTATTGGACTTTGAACAAATGCTGACTCCGCCCACTGGCAGCTGATCGACAGGTTGCGGGGAATGGAAACATGTTCGACTGTGAAAGCAACTTCAACGCAGTAGCTGCGCTCGTCATTGCCGCAATGAGAGAGTTTCAAGGAGGGGAGATATTTTGGGATTGCCAAAGTGAAAGGCATCAAGTTAGGCGGTATATCTCGTCATCGCCGCTGTGAGGGTTAATGATTTAAAAAAAAAATTATTACAATAATAAAACTTATTTACCTTTAGGAGCAGCAATAATATTTTATCCAATATATCTTTGCCCCTTAATTATGTATATATGTTACCGCCAAAGACCAAAATTGGCCAATTCGCGACGAGGCCGGCCACTTCACGAATTGGTCAATTTCTTTTAATATTGACCCGGCCAATGTCCAAAATTCTGACATCGGCCGGCCAGTTCGCGAAGTGGCCGGTGATCCCTGGCCAAAGTCGATAACAAGGGACATGATTCGGGATGATTGTAAAATTGGCGTATTTTTTCGTGATAATTATGTCCACGTTAGTTATGGCAACCCATCAAACCGTAATCACGATGCGGTAATCATTCCCCCCCCCCCCAAAAATTTGCAGAAAAACTACATATGTTTATATAATTACTTTTATAGTTTTTCTCTCAAATTTCACCTTTTTTTTCTCTCGTCACATGGAGCTAATCCAATACAGTTGCTATACATAGACATGTATCACTCGGTGGCGATTAAAAAAAAAATGGATTAGCTCCTACCGAGCCGTCTTACATCAGCATATCGAGATTTGGCTAGGGATCTCCGGAACACTTTGCGAAATGGCCGTCCCAAGTCCGAATCATTTCGGCAATTCGGCCTTTGGCCAAAACGTTTGGTTGATTCGCGAAGTGGCCGGCCCCGTCGCGAATTGGAAGCACTTTAGGTCTGAGCAGTAACATATGTTATTGCATATACTGTATATACAGGGTGTTCTGTTAATGGACCGACAAACTCAGAGGGTTGTTAGTAGGCATCAAGAGGAACAAAAATTTCAATGGAACATGGTGTCGCAAACCACGTTGAGAGGGTGAAAATCGCGAAAAACGCACGCAGGCTCCGAGTTCAGAGGAGACAAAGAGTGGATGTCAGTTGATCGCTGAATGCGTTCGTGGGTTCGCTCACCATATCTGCCGTTACCATCATTTACGCGAAGGCTGTGGACACGCTGCTGCTACACCACACATGTACCTCGTCCATATTCCTCTGCGGAACCTCTAACGGATTGGTACATGCGGGAATGTGCGTGTACGTGTAGTAAAACCTGACGTGAAGTTTGTTTCTGTGTAATGCTTGTTATGTGTAGTGCTGCCATCTGCCACCAGTTTTTCTAACTATGAGTGAAGTGTAATGATTAATCGTTGTAGGCCTGTTGCTCTCTGTGGCGAGACTTTTTAATGGGGAGATCATCTCGCATTTGCTCCTCAAAGTTGGGAACCACAGGAAACCAACTTCAGTCGACCACTACAATGGCGACGGTGGGGTTCGAATCCGGATCCTCGCGATGCGAGTCCGTCATTATGACCACTCGACCACCACTGCGGCCTGTGGACACACCGGAGGATCTCATAGCGCGGATTGTCGTCGCTGCGGAAGACATCAAAACCGTAACATGTATCTTCGAGCGCGTCCGGAAATCGTTTTCACGACGTTGTAGACTGTGCAATGACGTCAGCGGCCGCCACTTCCAACAACTCTTGTAATAATTAATCAAATAAATCTGTTTGCAGTTACTATTGTACTTTTTGTCGTTCCAGCGTGACGTCGAAACCTGCATGCGTTTTTTTTTTGCGATTTTCACCTTCTCAACGTGGTTTGCGACACCATGTTTCATTGCAATTTTTGTTCCTCTTGATGCCTACTAACAACCCTCTCAGTTTGCAGGTCCATTAACAGAACACCCTGTATATATATATATATATATTTTTTCCTTGTTTGTGTTGTCTATGTATGTGTAAGTTTCACTTTCTCCCCATAAAATATTATTATATTTTTATCGTTTAGTTTATTTCACATTTCTCGTCATACGTTAAGAATTCTGCCTTTTTTGTGTCGTGTGTGTATATTTTTTTAGTTTGTTTTTATCATTACGTTCTTCATTTGATATTCATAATTTTGTCTTTTTTATGTTGCACATATATATGTGTTTTTTTTTATAATTCTGTTCATGTCGTATCTTTTGTTGTATTTCTTAATTTCCGTGTAAGTTCGCAATCCGTACAAGCATCATTGCCTGTTGGTTGGTAAATATGTTTTACAAAACTTGATTTTAAATCTTTATGTATGTGTGAAAATGAATAAATTTAATTTGAAGAAAAAATATTACCTGTATCCACAAAATTTTATCAGCAAGTTAAAGTTCTCGAGGAATTCTTTACATGCATGAGTAGGATAAAGCTTCTTCAAATAACGAAACACTGTTCCCCTATAAAACAGAAATGGCCAAGAGAAAATTGATGTTCAAGATTTATTTGAATACTCTCCCGAGTGTAATGGATGCGTATAATTAAGAGTATAGTGGTTTAACTTCCACTGATATTTCAGTACCTACCAAGTTTTGGTTTCCTCCGGGGTGTACTGAATAAGAAGAATCTTCTGTCCGCTGTAAGATTTTTAAAACGAAAATTGAGTGACAGTATGAACATTTTTGTGATGATTCTAATGGCCATACATTAAAAGGACGGTGATTTAATAAACATCGAAATTATTAAAGGCTTAATAGTGTCTTACTGTTTGTACTGAAGTGCAACGTCCGTGAAGTATTTTCTTCTCAGGCGATACGTTTGATCTTTGAATCCCTGCAAGGATAGTATACTATACAATGTTAGTAACTAGTCTTCTTTTGAATACGTCAAAAATATGTTACTATTGATTAAGAATTTATTATGGATTCACATACATACCACTAAAGTATAACTAAGTATACAACCTCTGACAATAAAGTTCGGTGAATGAAGTCAGAACGGCCGATCTGGCAACACTGGCGAAGCAAAACGCTGCACATGCGTATCGGCAGGTGTTGACCATCTGCCGCCACCGTTGTTCAGTTGAGCGTCGCTTGTGTTACGTGAAAGACTTGTTTTACAAAGTGCTTGTTTAGTGCGTTGGTTCTTAACTGAGAACAGGAAAATGAACAGGAAAATCCACAAGGAATTTCTACGTGAGGGAACGACGATGAATGCTGCAAGATACATTGAAATTTTGACCCGTTTCATGAAACGTCTACGCAGGGTACGACCTCAGTACGCACAACAAGGTTCATGGTTTCTTGTTCACGAAAATGCTCGCCCTAATACAGCCAACATCGTCAAACAGTTCCTGGCAAAAAAGGGGGTGGTGCAAATTGAACATCCACCATACTCGCCAGATCTCAATTCTCCAGACTTCTTCCTATTCCCACGACTCAAACTAGCTTTGAAAGGAAAGAGATTTGACGATATTCCTGACATCCAACGAAACGTGACGAGGCTTTTGAACTCCATCCCAAAAGAAGACTTCTTGCAAAGTTTCCAGGACATGTATAGGAGATCTCAGCGGTGCATAGTAATGGGAGGTGACTATTTCGAAGGACACTAAGGTAACTTTCGTTAACATTTCATCTACGTTAATGTTACAGGACTATTCACCGAACTTTATTGTCAGAGGTTGTATATGAAACATATTGCATAAAACCAGACAGGTAGAGTGAATGGGTAGTTTTTTGTCTCACTAAAAAGAAGGTCGAAGTAGAATTTAAGCAATTTGAAGAGATGAAAGCTCACCGGATGGTCAGCATCGAGTTCAGCACCATACATCAGCACCCTATTCGCACATTGATCCAGATCCGACATCTGCCTTGGAAACCACGGCATGCCATCAAATGCTGTTGGCAAGATCATTACCAATAAATTTCATACCATCATTCGGCAGTTTCATAATTTTACGATTCAAACGTATCGGAATTCATCTTATTAATCTCATACGTACATAGCGGTAATCCAGGACTTGTTGGCGTTGGCGGTGGAATGGAATCATCGATGTCGACCTCTCCTTTTTCGTATTCTTCCAAAGAAACGCACTCAACTTCATGTTGCAGAGCGTGAAGTAACTCTTTCATTTGTTGTTGTTCGCATTGCACGTCGACGTATATTTCGTACTGAGAAGGTCTCTTCCTTGATTTCCTTGACTCTATATGCATTACGTTGACATTGTTCTCCTGCAACAATTCATTTAAGAGGGAATAAAAAGACATTTTGTCAGCACTCTAGCTCACTATGATAATCAGAACTAAAAAACGATGCGTATTACATCTGGCGAATTTGACTTGGCAACGGTTTCAGAAGGCGGGTGCGCATGCGTGGTGTACATACACCCGTTAAGATTTAGACAAATGGTATAATATGAGCTATCAGTTATATATATATATATATATATAGTACAGATACAGATGGAGTGAAAATCCTCGAATTTTACATGGAAAGCCTCAGATCGGTCCATAGGGTATGGTGTGTAATTTTCATGTGGTGGATTAATGGTCTCTATTTTTATGAGGATGACGCCGGACGTGCATAACAGCACTAACTGTAACCTAACAACAAACTCATAGTTACTGAATAGACGTCATCATCCTCATAAAAAAATAGAGACCAATAAACCAACACATAGAAATTCCGCGCTGTATCCTAATCTTTAGCCTAGTCTGAGGATTTTCACAATATCTGTATCTGCACCAGATAATGGTCTGGCATACTACTGTAGTTGCCTAAACCCCTGACAGAGGTGTCGATGGAAGTAGTTGGTACAATACTCGCCATCCTGTAGAATAGCAAGTTTCTATAATGAGATAATCTCCGTTCCAACCTCTAAAAATGTATTTGCCTCACCTGGAAAACCCGAAGTGCGCGAATAAGTCCACCGACTTGATTTCGCAGTGAAAAGATCACAGCTGATCCTTTGTCCGATTCACCATTGGATTCACCTTTCTCCTCCAGAGCTTTTTTATTTTCACCAGCTTCTTCACCAGTGTTCTTGTCGTCTTCTAGTTCATCTTTTTCCAGATCGAAACGGATCTTTCTCTGAAATATCCCGAAATTGAAAACACTCCAAATAATTAAAGATTCTTTCTTTCATCCAAACAATATGTCATATTTAGCATGAACTTCCAAACAAAACAAAACAAAAAGAATGTATCTCTTTCATAGACTCTTTTTCCCATTTCTTGATATCAATACATTATACGAAAAGGAGGAAAAGGGGGAAAGGAGTCTTTCTAGTGGAATTCATATAAGTGAGTGCCGAATAGCCAATAGAACATCGAGACAACTAAAAATAGCTATATCCTTTTCGGAATATTCCGTATAATGGTGTAGATAAAACTGAGAGTAAGAAGTTGATGGTGGGGGCGACTTCATCTTTCAAAACCGACCTGTTGACAGCATTAGTATAACTCATGAATTTTATCTCCGGTCTTTATGTGGAGGTCTGCTGAATTAATAAGCTGCGTATTAGGATGATAGATACTTGGCTGTTTGCGCTTTTACGATATACTGTCATTCCCACGTAAAAATATTCCCGTCTTCAGCCTGAGCGCCTGGAGTAGCAGCAATGAGGCTTCTTTACGTACTACGTATAAAGAGAACAGAAGTGTTTCTAAATCCACAAACTTCCTAAAATACTAAGAGAGGTTCGAATAATGATGACAGGAGTTTGAAAATTTGAAGGTCTTCCATTAAAAACAACCATTTTTTTAAAAATTAATAAGTCAATATGTACTATGTATTGCATTTGTTGTGGTTTTATTGGTGGTAAAAATAATGCCAGTAGTATTTGGGCTCTCTCCAGCGAGGTCCAACCCCTCGGGGTAAAAGGCTTATATCCCTCTTGGGACAGAGCCTGGATCACGACTGGTCTTACAGTAGTGTTCGGGTGATTAAACGTTCTTTTCTGAAACCACTATTGCCAGTCGATTATGCTGTTTTTCTTGGTCTCCAACCAAAGAAGTCCTATTCGGTTTTGATTTCTAGAAAAATCAGAGAAAAATCGTCGAAAGATTAAAGTAAATTGAAGACCAGTAATGGTAAACGCTGTAAGTTCCAAAACGCAAAATTTACAGGAGAGCGAAAAACTAGTTTCAGTTGCCATGGACCAACGTGTTAAGTGGCATCTACTAACGCGTTTTTCAACTACTCAGAGTGATTTGGACACTCATATCGTTTCCCAGGTTGACAACCTTAGTATTTACTACGTTTTGAAGCAAAAAAAAAACTTTTTTGTTTTTTGGTGCTTTTTTACTGTGTTTACCATTTCTGGTCTTCAATTTCTTGGCTGTGAAACTCTAAACACTCTATAGTACTGTCAAGTTGGAACTTCTCGATAGAATTCAAGAGAACAACTTTCTCTTGGGATATGTAAACAAGCGATATCAGTGATAATCAACAATCCTCAATCGATGCAACGGGCATGCCAATCTTGGATTTGGTGAAACATTCCCAGTTTGATCATTTGATCATTTTTGTCGCACCACAATCATTTTCTGCACACGAGGGCTAATTAGACCGGGACCTGCAATTTATTGCAGATTCCGAACGGCAGCCTTTATTTTTTATATTCATCGAGAGGTTGGTGTGGGACTCCCTGCGGTAGCAATAGTTTTTTGTGGTCATGTCGCAGTTTCTGTTGCACACCTGTGTCAGGAAAGTTTCTAACAAGGATGAACTGGGTATCGAACTCTCGTGGCATCTCTAAACATCCTTTGGTACTTTAAGCGAGTATCTTATCGACCTGGGCTACCGCGCCCAACTTGCCCAGTGAAAATTCTGTTATTTTAACAGGTATCTCACACATGTCTTTGTATACAACAATTTGTCCGATGAGTGTCTTGATCCTTTCAGTATCTAAATGTTCTTAGCTACGTGATTTTGTTGTGCCTGATTGCTTTAGCTACGTGATTTTGTTGTGCCTGATTGCTCTTAGCTACGTGATTTTGTTGTGCCTGATTGCTCTTAGCTACGTGATTTTGTTGTGCCTGATTGCTCTTAGCTACCTGTTTTTGTTGTATCTAATTGTTCTTAGCTACCTGTTTTTGTTGTATCTAATTGTTCTTAGCTACCTGTTTTTGTTGTATCTAATTGTTCTTAGCTATGACAGTTTTTTAGGTACATAGATTACCACCGTGAGAAGTTCTATCTCAATAGTTTCAGTTGAATCTTCCAAGTGTTATGGTAGTGTTTTCAAACATAAGACGGACAAAGATTGATTAAATTACAGAAGCCTAGAGGAGAGAGAGAGAGAGAGAACAAAGGCTAAAAATTTCAAATTACCCGTCGTCTTTTACAAGAACTTCATATATTCGCGGAATATTTACTGTGATTAAATACCATGGGCACGATCAATTATTGCATGCTGATTTCACCTATTATTATAATACACTAAGACTAATAATTTGCAATTTTCGACACCCAAAACCCTTATGACAACTAAACAAAAGGACCTTCCGAAAAATGAATGTTCTCGTTCAGTCCCTGAAAAGAAATACCTTCTTCTCGTCGAGGCAGAAGAATTACTTCAATTGCTACTTATGTGCACTTCACAAGTACTTTCTCCGTAAATCCTATCAATTTGACAAATACCAAATAGAACTACTGCAAAGAGAAGCTTTTAAATTTACTCTTAAAAGTCAAGCACTTCATATTTTTTCGTCTGAAAAAGAGATTACAGGGATAGAACATAAAGAAAAGAAAGATGGAACAAGTTTTTTATACCATAACAAGAAAAAATTTTCACGACATAATCCATTTGAAACGATTTCTATATAAAAAGGCTTTTTTTTTTTTTCTTCTCTTCTTACTAGTCTTTTTGTCTTTTTGGTGAAATTTTCGTCATTCAGACAGTCAGACAGAATGGTGCTAATAATACCGTCCATCACCAAAATCATTACTGGTCGTGTTGGAGATATCACGTATCGGTCTAGTTTGTTCGTGACAAAACCGGAGCCTTTTCGCTAATTTCTCCTGCGGCTGGGAGTATATCGATGCTATTCCAATACTCGTTAAGGATTCGATACGCTGTAAGGATTTTCCAGCATTAGAATCCCTTTCCGGATATTGGCAGGGTTATAGTACATTCGCGGGTAATAAGGAGTAGTCGAGTGATATGGAATACCAGGTTTTCCTCTGCCTCCAGGTATGGCCTACAAGTGGAGGGGGAACAGTAATAAACAACTTCCAAATGCCCCATCATGCTATAGAGCAATGGTTGTCAACCTTTTCAAGCCCACGGCCCGGTTTCATTCATTTTTGTGAGTCGAAGGCCCGGTCAAACACACGATCAAAGGAAAATGAATGAGGGAAAATGAAACGGCTAATCACTCGTGGCCCGGTATGAATGATATCAGGGCCCGGCGGTTGAGAAACACTGCTATAGAGCATAGTTTCCCCAACCTTTTTTGTCCCATCGCCCCCTTCTTCAGAAATTTTTTTCTCCCATCGCAATCTAACCCATAGGATCCTATGTTATACCCGTAGCTTCTACCGCCTCCCCCGAAACTTTCCATCGCCCCCAAGGGAGTGTTAACGCCCACGTTGGGAATCACTGCTATAGAGTCAATGTGAGCTATAGGGGCCCTGCTTCTAGATGTGAGGGCCATGACTGGCGTACTGCGTGGGAATAGGGGCTTTTTCTAGTAAAAAAACGAAAAATGAACAGGGCCCCCCCCCCCCCCGAGCAATTCCTGTTCCGCTGCACTGTGTATGCCTATGGTTAGGAAGCCAAAAAGACCCTCCATGACGCACCATTCTGCATTCGTCCCATATGTCCCGTATTACACGTTTAAAAAGAAATACGATAAACATGTTGGGGTAAATCGAGAAGCTATCCATTCTTAGAATAAGACAACCGTAATTATTCTTTATGGGTGTTGTATAATATTTTATCATGTGTATATATTATTTATAATTTGTGTTAATTGCATTTTTAATTGGGTTGCTGTATTTTTGAAATATGACATCCATATTTTTATGGGCATCTTTTTATCAGCCACCTCGTTGGGCATTTTGCCTGTTGTGGCGTTGTATTTGTATTTGTATTTGTAATAGCAATTCGATGGCATTAAATTTGTGTCGAATCCATTGGAAAAATCAAATTAATGACTTAGAATTCTTTACAGAGGCGTGGGTGGGCCTTCCCTTCGCATCCTTTTCAGGAGGCGCCGTTGATATTCACCTTTTTTGTTGATATCATCTTTTTTGGCGTTGAAATAGTGTTCCTTAATTTTGGACACGTAGTATGTCACTTCGAGCATTCGAATTATAGTAAATAGATAGCACAAGCTGTGGCGTATTTACAGGGGGGCTTAGCGGGCTATAATCCTATAATACAAGTTCAGAAAGGCTTCAAATTTGAGGAATGAGTGGCCAAGAAAATTAATAAAATGGGAGAACGTGGCAGCAATATCTATACATAACCCTAAATAAATTCGCCTCAGCGGAGACAGAAAGAGACTAGATCAGTGAGTGATCAAGAGAGTTTGCAAGCACGTGAGTGAGCAAAAGAGTGGCCTACAGAGCGAGGGACCAGGTCACTGATTGACCTAGAGCGTGTGCAAGCATGTCAATGACAAAAAGAGCGACCTATAGCATGCGTGAACGTGTAAATGATCAAAATAGTGACATATAAAGCAAGGAACCATGTCAGTGAGTGACTGAAAGAGTGACCTAGAGCGTGTGCATGTATGTGAATGCCCAAAACAGTGTGCATGTATGTAAGTGAGCAAAACACTGCAATCATGTGAGTAACCAAAGTAGTGTGCCAGAATGTGAATGACTAAAATAGTGACTTGAAGAGTGTATGAGCATGAGAGTGACCAAAATACTGACTTAGAGACACAGGTGTACTTACAAAGGGAGGGGGAACCAAACAGAGAGGTTGTATAGCACAGGGTGGTGAATTTGAGGAAAGAGTAGTAAAGAATGGAATGGGAGAAGGGCGGCCAAATTCGTGTAGCCCACAGGTGGCAAAACCATAAATGTGCCTCTGAGCACAAGCTAATTTAAAATTACCAATATCGATGTCTCTGTTGAATTTACCGCCGATGAGCATTAGGCACAAATCACACAGTGGCGATATAATCTGTTCTTCAAACCAATTCATCTCAATTGGTCACCAAGCATTTAGTTAATTTTCATGGTTTTATTTCATTTTACAAAGAATGTAAGCATTCAAATTTGCCACGATCACTTCTGACGTGTCGACGAGTTTCTTGGATTCGATCTCCTATAAACGGAGAGGTTTTGCGAATGCTCTAATATAAGATTTGCCCCAACCCCACCTACCTAATCTTAGAACTTTTCAACGTAGTGAGTAGTAACTACCACCTCGTTGGCTATGGAGAGGGTAGGAGGACATGATGGAAATGGAAGCGAGAAGCGAATTGGAATCGAACGCATTAAGTTAGACATTCTTTCATTGCCTGGAACGTTGCTAGGGTAAGGAATCTCCACCAGAGGCCCCATTTGCAGGATTCCACACCTCGAAGTGTCTGTAATTGCTCTCTCCAGGAATCTCCTTTTATTCACATTACGCTACCCCGCGTGCTTCTTCTACCCACACTTGCATATTTGACAATGAATGTTTTACTCGCGTGAATAGAGAAATCCGAAATTTTAATTATAGTCTTTCTTTCCTTCTCCTTGTTTTTCTTTTCCTTTCCTTCCTCGCTTTTGTTTCCTCACTTGAAACCTTTGAGAAACAGTCAATGGAATTTATCCATTTAAAGAGGTTATTAGAATTAGAATTCAAATTCATTTTTTTTTCTTGTTTTCATTTCTGAATTTTCTTTTATTGAAACTACTCTAATCTTGACAGTTTCTTGAACTTATACAAATACAAATACAACGCCACAACAGGCAAATTGCCCAACGAGGTGGCTGACTTAAGAACATCATGGATCCCCGAGCCATTTTTTGGAGGCCCTACCTACTACTGCTACACCACACATGCATCCCCCCCGCGGAACCCCCCAACGAATCGGTACATGCGGGAATGTGCGTGTACGTGTAGTGCAACCTGACGTAAAGTTTGTTTCTGTGTAATGCTTGTTATGTGTAGTGCTGTCATCTGTCCCCAGTTTTTCTAACTATGAGTGAAGTGTTATGGTTGAATGATTTACCGTTGTAGGACTGTTGCTCTCTGTGGCGAGACTTTTTAACGGGAAGATCGGCTCGCATTTGCGCCTTGAAGTTGGGAACCACAGAAAACCAACTTCAGCCGACCACCACTGTGGGGTTCGAACCCGGATCCTCGCATCACTAGTCCGGCAAAAAATTTCACTTAGGGCTCGTCCGGGCAAACTTCTCGGTTTGTTTTTGAGGAATTATGCAAACACTTGTTCTCCGATATATTCAAAGATTCGTTTGAAGCTTCAGTGTGGGCCCAATCCTTTACCAACAAACGTCGATTTAGATTTAGTTTTCCTTTCCTTTCGAGTTATTTGTCCTTTTTTTTATTTGTATTTCATTTATTTATTACACATGAATAGATCAAGACTGGCCGGAAAATCGGACTTCTTTACGCTGTATCATCTCATCGCGAAGTGGGATGGAGGACACACACCTAGATTTTGAGCGCTTTGTCGCTTTCTCATTGGTGGAAAATGATCACGTGACTTTCAGTATTATGCCGGAAGAGTGAGAAAAATTTGACGAGTTGCCACAAAGAGAGACAATTGTTGTGACGGTGGTGGTTGAGTCGCTGATATGTTCAAACTTTAAAAGACTTCTGAAAGAGATAAAAAAAAAACCAGGCAGAGAAAAAGTGCTCGATCCTATTGGTCCATTTAAAGGAATTGAAACTCTTTTTTTAGGTGAATCTTCTTACGACCGATTTTCATTCTAAGCCGCATGGCTGAAAATCCTTCCGCGTACACAGAGTTTTTGCTAGGCAGAAGAAATTTACTAAATTGTGTTATGGTAGCCTCTTGTTTTGTCATTCCACGCTCATACCAAAATTCTATGCGCAGAAAAACAACAGGTTTTCACAGGTAAAAAAAGTTAGAGGGCACGTTGCTCAAGACTTTATCACCAATGGTTGAACGAAATGGGTGGGCAACTAAAAGATCAGTTACATCTAGTTATTGTACAGAAAGCGTTAAGTCACTAGCGGGATATAGAGGTCACTACAAGCCAATAATAGCCCTCGCTCAGACTATCAAATTACAACTATACGTAGATCACTGCGAAAGGTTCAGGACACGAAAAGAGGTAGTCATTGATTCTGATTTTTCATGGCTTTTGTCTTCTTGAAGTATTCTTCATAGTGCAGATTTTTATAGGCAAAAACCTGTGGAAAAGAATGCTCTGAGCTCAAGGCCGTAGCGAGGGGGGACTTGGGGATCTGGTCCCCCCGAAATGACTAAAAAAGAGGAAAAGATGGCCAAATCTATTGTTCAATCACTTTGGTCCCCCCAAATGAAAGTAGTCCCCTCCCAAATGAAATTTCGGGCTACGGGCCTGTGTCTGATCTCATCTTTCTTTCCTCAATTCCATAAGATAGATGTGGTACCAGTTGAACCCACGACTCTTGCAGAAACTCGATTGCTCTTGATCCAAAATGAACTGTCGCATTTTGATGATGTAGGAGAATGCTTAGTATCTCTATCTTTGGACTCTCTCGTATTTGGTTCAAAACAAACAAATTTGCAACCAATCCATTGATGGCATTTCTTTCTTATAATGCGATGGAAAAGTCGAATGTTTACATTTGCTTTTTTTACATAATTGCCTTTTTTTTATAAGTGAATATTACTGATAGATTCAAGTTCCATCACCTGTGATGAAGAAAATCGTCCCAGATGAGTTTCAAAGTACATTTTGCCAATTTTTTTTTTCATCGCAAATTACATTGTTTCACCCTTTTATCTTTTAGGTTGATCCGTGAAAGAGCTGGTACCCATTGGTTCTTCCAGAAAAATATGAGAGTGTTCAATGTTATTCATCGCTGCCGAGAGATTCAATGCTCAAGAAACTCTTCATTTTTTATCATTTTATGTCATTTTGGGGTCCTCTGTAACCATGGCTTTTGCAGGAAGGAGATTCCGAGAGAATTCCTTCATTCATTGTTTGGGGAGGTAGCTCGCTTGGTTTTTTCATGGTTCTGCCACAACGAAATTCAAAAAATCCGCCAGAAACATTAATTTGTAATGGGAATGAATCTGAGATAACAGACTGAAAACACTCGAGGCACTGCTTTTCCCAGGAGCGACTCGAGACAAAATCTTCACATGTGTGCATGGTCAACACAAGGGTGGGGTTGATAGGTCTTTAGCCCTGAGGTCGATTCTCAGCCTACTTTATCGCACACCAGCCTAGACGATTCTCATCATTTTGTTTTTTCAAGCTATAAAATCACTATAGAAGCGGCCCTTAAAAAGTCTTTGCCGGGGACCAGTCAAAGTTTCCAGCACAGGGGTACTGCCGCAGGATGCTGGGGGGCCATACATGTGTGGTACATTTTTTCGGCGCTCACATCCAGAAGAGGCCTAGGAGGCCTCCCGATTTCCTTCAATTTGAAATGCTTGAAAAATAACAACTGACTTCTTCACAGCACTGAAGCATTGTACTGTGGAACCTACCCTAACGGACATCTCCCGTTAGCGGACACTTTTCTGATCACCGGTCCAGTGGAATAGAGCTATAATGTACAGTAAAACCTCTCTTTTGCGGTCA
The DNA here is from genome assembly GCF_987345545.1 of Pholcus phalangioides. Lineage (NCBI taxonomy): Eukaryota > Metazoa > Arthropoda > Arachnida > Araneae > Pholcidae > Pholcus > Pholcus phalangioides. The sequence continues at coordinate 29,266,217 of NW_028301610.1, read as the reverse complement.
TCGGTGGGACAAAAAAATTCGTTCGTAAAATAGGGGTGACCGTTAATGAGGGATGTTCGTTAAGAGGGGTTTTACTATATTTCACTTCTCAATAGCGGACGGTAAACTCAGGCAAAAACTCTAATTTTTTTCCAAACTCTAATTTATTAATTTTTGATCATAAATCGAGAATTTATCATATTCAACTAAGATTATGTTTAGTCCCAAGCTCGTGTTGGTAAATATAGTTAATCGTCAATTTATTACTTAATTAATTGAACATAACTATGCTCCAAGATGGCGAATCCGAATAGTAATGCTGGTTTTGTTTGCACATGTTGATACGTGTGAAAAAAAAACGTGTTATGTGAATTTTAGTTTTTCTACACACTTATTTTATTTTAATTAATTTTCATTGAAAAATATGTGTAGTGCACGTGTCACGTACGGGTAAAAATAATTAACTGGTTTAATGAAGAGAAGAAAGGTTATAAATTAATTTATAAAGGTTGTATTTATCAGACTTTCCAACTTTATTTGGCAATTATACATAATCACCGCTAAAAGTAATATAAATGTAGTGGAATGCAATCAAACTTTCTTTATCGAAACGATTGATGATCATGCACAATCACCAGTGAACCACTTTCACACATAGTAACCAGTGCTGTCTTAACGCATGGGACCACCCGGGCACGGCCCGGGGGCCTCAAGAGAAGAGTGGCCTCAGAAAAATGAGAAGCAGTTGAATTTTTCGAGAATTTGCCAGGAAGGACCTCAGTGAAATCACTTGGCCCGGGGGGCCCCATGATGCTCTTAAGACGGCCCTGACAGTAACATATACATTTTAACATTAAAATGTATAAGAAATGATTGCGACAGAAGCCAGACATCGTATAAATGTAGAAGTTGTGTTTCGCTGTATATCTTACCTTCCCGATAACGGACAAAATTTATGGCCCCCATGGGTGTTCGTTATCTAAGGTTCTACTGTACTGGATGCCCATGTAGTTTTTTCACGTCCCGAAACTTTATTATAATGACCAACGTACTGTTGCTGTGCCTTTCATAGTTATTACTGACCTGATGTAAGTTCTTGACTCTTTCATGTGGAATTTTCCCAGTGATTACACAAGCTAGTGTCTTTTGATTCATCCTGTGACCCATGTACGTTTGGGTACTTAATTGTTTGGGTACGTAATTGAAAAAAATAAATAAATAACTTTTGTTTTCATGTAACTTGTTTGCTCTATTTTTCAAGGATAAGTTCTGAATCTGGAATAAGAACTTACCTGAACATGAAGGCATCATATAGGTTTAAAAGAATATACAGGGTGTCCTGTAAGTTCTAATTTGGCTATTATCGCATCAACCGTTAGCCGTAGAGGTATGGTTTTAATTTGAAATTGCTCAAAATGTATTCGAAAATTACCCTGTACCAGTTTTGAGAGTGAAAATATAGTGTCATAAAATTAAAATCTAAATTTTTATACGGTTCCCCTGTCTTCTAATTTCCCATTAGAAAGCTGTTGCCCTGTCTCTCTTAAGGCCAAAAAAAAAAAAAAAATGAAGAAAATTGCGTTTCTAAGTGCAATATTCCTTGAGATATTTGAATTCGAAATTTCGGGGAAAAGTTGGGAAAGAACAGCATAAATGAGGGAAAGAAGCGTTGTCCGTTAGTTTTTGCTGTTCTCACCCACCTTTTCTCCGATTTCCGAATTCAAATTTCTCAGTGAATATTGCAGCCACTGTGGTGGTCGAGTGGTCGTAGTGACGGATCCGGGTTCGAATTACCCATAGTTTGCAATAAAAATTGAATTAACATAAGTGTGAAGAAGATAAAAACATAAAGATCATTATCAGTCTTGTAATGTTGGTTGGCTTTCTTCACACGTATCAACACGTGCAAATAAAACCAACATTACCATTCGGAATCAGCATCCTGGACCATAGTTACGTTCAGTTAATCAAGTAATAAATTGACGATTATAATCATATTTACCAACACGAGCTTGGGATTATTCATATGATCACCGTTGAATATGATAAATTCTCGATTTATGAACAAAAATCAATAAATCAGAATTTGCCTGATTTCACTATCCGCTATCGAGAAGTGAAATACGTACATTAAAGCCCTATTACACGTGACCGGGGATCAGAAAAGTGTTCGTTAACGGGAGGTGTCCGCTAATGGAGAATTTCCGTTAGGGGAAGGTTCCACTGTGCCAGTTATTCGTAAATATATCAGTTCTTTAGAATAAAAATTTTGAAATTACGAATTTTAATAAAAAGTAATCGTAATTTTTACGAAATTTTTCAAAAATTACCACTTTTTTTTTAACGTGATGGAGGTTTACAGTTTTTGTATTTTGTTCTCATAAAATATTGTAAATAATTCTTATAATACTCATTAACGCATAGATGTTTTTCAAGTGTGAAAGCAGTTCTGATGCCAATTAATTAATGTTAAAATTGTGGATTTTTTTAAATAATACTTTCTAGCAGTTATGTCTTAATGGGTTGGCCAACGAGGCTTGGGCTAAATAGGAGCTACCAAATTGCTGAAGACTCATTAGTTCTCGAATTATTTCTTTCATTAATTTTGGGAATTATTTCTTTCACTAATTTTGGAAATTATTTCTTTCATTAATTTTGGAAATTATTTCTTTCACTAATTTTGGAAATTATTTCTTTCACTAATTTTGGAAATTATTTCTTTCATTAATTTTGGAAATTATTTCTTTCATTAATTTTGGAAATTATTTCTTTATAATTAACTCCGAGAATTTTTAGTAATTCATTTTTATTCTATTTTGTCATTTTCGGTGCGTTTCAGTGTTTTCCAAAACATCTCTGTACATTCTGCAATTATATATACCGTTGTATATAGATTCTGCTCCCTCTCGAAATTTCTTTAAATCGGGGCTCAAGTGGGCCCAAAAAAAAGAATCTGAGCCCACTTTTTACGAGTTGGAGAAAAATTTTATGAAGAAAATCTCAGGGAAAAGTATAAGTCTGTAAGTAAATTTTACATCAGTCGAGACCATGTCCCTGATGTATTTCACCTTGAACTCAACCGACTCCTTGCTTTATTTGTGAGAATCATGATTATTATAAAAAATATACTTAGTTTCTTACCTTTATATCTTCGATATAGGAGTCAGAGAAATCTGGTAGACTTGCCATAGCAGGAGTACTGCAGCATCTTCTACTTTGGAAAATACTTCGCTTTTCTTGAGCGATGTCTTTTTCGGCTCGTCTCATGGCGAGATTTTCCGCCTGGAAATTAGTATTTACTCGATAAACGTTATTTTCTCGTAAATGGCTGCGTTTAGTTTTGTTTTTTTCCCCTCCGAGCCCAAGTTAAGATGTCTTTTGAAGGTTTGCTCTTTTAAAAGACGATCTCTCTCTTAAGTTCGCGGAAAGGTATTGAGCATGTCCAGCTCCTCCCACGTCGAGTGAACAACCCGCCAATAGCGAGAGGTAAATACATTTCTCCGCTCCCGTTTTTTTTTTTCCTGAAGAAAACTACCGGATAGGCCACTGTATATGGTACACGTCGAGGAGGCAACGAAAATATAGGAAGTGCGGGTAATATGGAATACCATTTTATTTTGTGGTTATCTAATCTGAAACGTGAGAGAAACCTCTCTGCATTTCTGTAAAATTTGGATTATTAGCGTTGTAGTAACGGGTGTATCGTACCCTTTAATTGGCGAGCACTGAAATGTCCAGAGGAGAAAAATTTTGAGGTGTTATATATTAAGCGAATGAGGGGTACCCTGAATGCTATTACATGATTTTAAAAAAAATTATTGTCGAGATTTAAAAGAAATATGGGATGCTGCACTTCAGGGGAACATACTGAATTTATTTGATTTATATAAATTTGAATAGTTTAAAAATGTAATTTATTGTTTTTGCCAACTTACTTTTCTATCATTTATTTATTTACAGGGTGGGCAAAAAGTCCGTAGAAACTTAAAAAATTCATAAAAACCGGAAAAATAACCGAAATAAAAACGGTTTGCAGGGTTAGCATCGCTAGGTCACGGGAATTTTTTTAAGACGGGGGGGGGAACTCAAAAAACAGCCGATACGTGGCGCTGGTAAGAGCGACTTCGGTAAAAATATGCAAATGAGACGGTTATAAGAACTTGCGCTCCTAATTCACAACCAGATCACCGTTGTAAACCGTGTGTGTGGACCTGCTGCACTTTGCCGTTGCTGGATTTGTGACTCGCCTGCAATGTGTTATCCCCTGTGGTGGTGGTCATGTGGAGAACACATGCTGCTGTAATAAACGATTTGGAGGCATTCTGTTCGTTATTTGCGTATCTTTTCTTTAACTTGTGTACGTCAGCGCCACCTATCGGCTGTTTTTGAGGTTTCCCCCCCCCCCTGCCATAAAAAAATTCCCGTGACCTAGCGATGCTAACCCTGCAAACCGTTTTTTATTTCGGTTATTTTTCCGATTTTTATTCATTTTTAAAGTTTCTACGGACTTTTTGCCCACCCTGTATTTATGCAATATTGTTGACCTAAAGGCCTATATAAGAGATCGCGGGAGAGTCAAAAATAGTGGAGGGGAGTTTGTTCCATTCAACTATGGTATTAGGAAAGAAACTGTCTTTAAAACAGTGAGTGGAGGAAAAAATAGGTTCTAATTTTTGGGGTGGTCAAGTCTATCGGAGATATAGGAAAGCTTAGTCAGAATACTGGACGTATCGAAATTTAGATGACCATGAGCAATCTTATAAAGCATGGCTAAGCGAGAGATAAGTCGGTGAGTAGCGAGTGGGTGGAGATTGAGTTCGAGCTCAAGATCGGAAACGGAACTAAAAAAGGACCAGCAGCCGTGAATATAGCGTGCGAATTTATTTTAGATAGATTCAAGTTTGTCGATATCACTAGAAGTGTGAGGATCTCAGACTTCAGCTGCACATGAAAGAACGGGAATAATATAAGTTTGGTAAGTCGGAGAGTCACGAGTAGAGAGTGTTTGAGGTTACGGCGGAGGAAGAAAAGTTTATTGAGACATTTCTCTCTGGTAGATACAATCGATATGATTATTCCAACATAGGTCAGCCGAGATTATGACACCCAAGGTATTTAAATTGAGAAACTTGGGGTATGGTTAGGTTATTGATCGAGTATGAGAATTTGAGGTGAAGAGTTTTACGAGTAGCTCTCATGAAAACTGTTTTAGAAAGGTTGATAATCATATGCCAAAATGAGCACCAGTCTGAGATGGAAACAAGATTACGTTGTAGAATTTCTTGATCGGACTTGTGATTAATTACGCGGTAAATTACGCAGTCATCAGTCATCAGTCACCAAATCCAATGATGCAGTTGAGGGTTTTAGGCAGATCGATATAAACTAAAAACAATAAAGGCGAGAGGACCGCTTCCTGAGTACCTGAATTTACAGTGGAAATGGCGAGTCATGATCTTTAAAATGGACAAACTATTTACGAATTTTTAGGAAAGCTCCTAACCATTTGAGCAGTTGTGCATTCAGGCTAAGATTTCAAAGTTTAAGAAGTCCATTGTGGGAAACTTTATCGTAGGCTTTAGGAAAATCCAAGAAATTGATATCGGTTTGTATCTTACTGTCAATGGCTTTGGAAAGATCATGGATGAAAAGGGACAGTTGCAATGTAGTTCGAAAAAGGGATCGTCTAAAGCCGTGTTGGTTGGGAAACAAAAAGTTAATGGAGTCTAAATGGGTACGGATTTATACTTTGCTATACGTCTTCTACATACATGACATTTCCCTTCAAAATGCAAGGGCCATAAATCGTTCTTGCTTGACTTGTCAAAAAATAAGAGACGCGTGTACCTTTGAGTCATTTGCTGGTAATTACAGGAACTTCATGAACAGCTCACAAGTAAAAATCAAATGTTTAGGAGTTGCTTACAAGCATCAATGCCAAAGCGAGCTCAAAATATACGGTGCTTTTACTTGGAGAATATAAGAAAACCATGTTGCTTTTGAGAGCAACACGGCCAAATAAAGGGTTAAAAATAAATGCATATCTCCGGAGAAAAAAAACAGGCATTTAAAACAAATCGTTTAAGGAAGTAATATGGAATAAGGGAGTTCTCGAAATGAGAAGTAAACTAATTTAAATTGATCAAAAACAAGATTTAATGAGTCTATGACGATGAAAAACGGAAATTTTTGTCTAATTTGTTTAACGTTTGTTTTTGAAGTTGATGATGATGGTGTGATGTCATAGTCTGTTATTTCTTCAGGAGCCGCCCCTGCTTGTTCGAATGGTTAAGGTCACGTGACTATTACACGATCTATCCCCGGCCGTGGTCATTTTCTATGTGTTTACTATAGCCTCTCTGAAGCGCAGTCTGTTTAATTGCGTTATTGGCGTTAATAATGGAGCTTTCGCACTGTGAACATAGGCGCCGGAATCTAGGAGCTGAGGCTATTTGAGCCCCCCCCCCCCCAATAAATTTTGTAAGGGGACTGAGCCCCCCAATAATTTCTGATGCAATGCACCTTCCCCCTCCTGCGTACGCGCTTGAGTCCCGTATATACGCGACGACGACCAGCAACTTTCAGCTCCTCCAATATTATCTTCATGTCGGCTCCTCTGGCTGTGCGTACGCTTGTTTTGAAAAGCATGTTACAAGACAGTGTTTCCCGACCGGTGTGCCGATATCTGCTAAGGGGTGCCGCGAGATATTATGGAGATAAATAAAAATAAAAAATGACAGCCCACTTAAGTTCTTAAAAATTTTGTTAAGTCGAATTAATTACTCTCATGCATGGCAGACTCATAGGATAGTTAGACCGCCATCGGATCTACGACAGCTCAGCGCGAGACAATTAATTCAGCTCCGGGGTAGAAATTCATCTGATGCGATTCTCGTAATTTTGAACTATTTCAAAAATTCTTTTTTCAGTGTCCATAGCTCTTCTTTAGGACGCTAAGTATTTCCTGGACCGAAAAGATGCATTTCTCTAATTTAATTTCTATTAGTTTCTCCTCTTTCTGCAGAGCCGTTATGTGAATTTCTAAACATTGGGATGATGGACTTTAATAGTGCTGCTGAATGAATTATGCCAGCCCTCAATATTATTATAGGTTTTTGCTAAGCCGTCAATAGTGGCGTCGAGCTGATTCCATAGTTCCAAGGATCTACAAATTTTGGATCTCTCCGGCGATTTCTTCGGGTTGGCCTTCCAATCCTAATTGCAGCTAATTTTCTAATGTTCAAAGCAAAATCACTGTCTGTCGGACATTTAACTTGCAATCCATTTGCCTGCACTCAACACCATAAACACTGCGAGAAATGGAAAAATCATCCTCTCTAGTTGCGTTGTGGACAGGGCCGTCTTAAGAGCATCATGGGCCCCCAGGCCAATTGATTTTGCTGAGGCCCTATCAAATAAATTCTCGAAAATTTCAACCAGGTCTCATTTTTGTGAGGCCCCTCTTCGCCCGGGTAGGCCCATGCCTTAAGACGGCACTGATTGTTGAAACGCGTTTCATTGCAGATAGGGACGTACGTTCGAAATGCTGGAGCTCGAGTCCTAATTTCAGCTCCTTTAAAAAACATCAGATGAATTTCTACGAGGAATAGCACTGAGCTGAATCGTCGATGGTGTCTCGCGCTGAATTGTCGGCGTTGAACTGTCGTGACGCCATCTCCATCTGGTGGCAGTGTCAGCAATGCGAGCTTTGAGTTAGGTTCGGCTGTCCATATATGGCCCCGTTCAGCCAACACCACGTGTAGCAGAAAGGCTCCACGCGAAGCTCGTGACGACACCGAAGAAGTCCATTTCAAATATAGTCATTGGATATACTGCAAAGAAAGGTAACGATATCGCATCCGTCGGCCTACTACATCCAATGGCTACAGGTGAAATGGAATCCTTCAGTGACGTGAAGGCTTTGCGCGGAGGCCTTCTGCTATAGATGGTGTTGGTCCAGCGCACACGAGCGTTAAGGAAAGAGGATCGGTTGGTTTTTGTAGTTTAATGGTCTAGGGCGCTCACCCGGTAAGTGAGAGGACGTGGGTTCGATTCCCCGCACTGCCAGTTGAATTTTCTTTCTTGGATTTATCTCCGCATCAGCCAGCTGCCGTAACCTTCTTAGTAATAGCGGAGAGTGTAGTTACAGAATTGATTATGAATTTCAGAAATCCAGAATAGATGAAATTCATAATACCAGAATTGATCATGAATTTCAGAATTCCACACACACAGAATGGATGATAATTCATAATTCCAGAATTGATTATGAATTTCAGAATTCCACACACACAGAATTGATGATAATTCATAATTCCAGAATTGATTATGAATTTCAGAATTCCACACACACAGAATTGATGATAATTCATAATTCCAGAATTGATCATGAATTTCAGAATTCCACACACACAGAATGGATGATAATTCATAATTCCAGAATTGATTATGAATTTCAGAATTCCACACACACAGAATTGATGATAATTCATAATTCCAGAATTGATCATGAATTTCAGAATTCCACACACACAGAATGGATGATAATTCATAATTCCAGAATTGATTATGAATTTCAGAATTCCACACACACAGAATTGATGATAATTCATAATTCCAGAATTGATCATGAATTTCAGAATTCCACACACACAGAATTGATGATAATTCATAATTCCAGAATTGATCATGAATTTCAGAATTCCACACACACAGAATGGATGATAATTCATAATTCCAGAATTGATTATGAATTTCAGAATTCCACACACACAGAATTGATGATAATTCATAATTCCAGAATTGATCATGAATTTCAGAATTCCACACACACAGAATTGATGATAATTCATAATTCCAGAATTGATCATGAATTTCAGAATTCCACACACACAGAATGGATGATAATTCATAATTCTAGAATTGATAAAAATTCAGAAGTTGGTCAGATGTAATTTCAGCATTTATAAAAAATAATTCCAGAATTTCGATGAAAATTCAGAATTTATAAAGTCAAAATATAATCATAGTATTTATCCCCGTTTGCTGCCCCTAAAGTTTAGCGTCCCATCGCAAGCACGCCCTTCGAACCTGCCTAAGTGCGGTGGCCCTGCACGTAAGGTGTATTAAATATCAGAGAGAGAGAGAGAGAGAGAGTACACAATGAAAGCCATTTAAACTGAATTTATGTGAAATGTAAATGAGCCAACTGAATACAAATTCGCCAAATTACGAATCGCATAAGATTACCGCCAAACATGGCCAGCGCCACAACTGAAGGGGGGCGGGGAGCAGGTGGGTCTGGTGCCCTACGCGCTTAGACCAGAAGGGGCGCAAATTCCACCCTTTAAACTCTCCAACATTATTAGGGGGCGGCGAAATGCGGGCTTGCCCCGGCCGACCAACCATCTAGTCGCGGCCCTGTTCATGTGATCTGGAATATCCCGCGAATCACTTAAGTGATGTGGAACTGCACCGTGGGCCACTTGAGTGATCTGTAAATGTGTCGTTTAGATCATTTTTAGAAAATTAGGTTTGAGGTCGCGGGCCATGGATTGAGATTGAACATGTATGTTGTACTGCCAAAGCCCGAAGTTGGCCACTTCGTGAACTGGCCAGCCCAGTTGATTCGGACAATGTCCGAAATTCGAGCTTTCGACGGGATTTGACTGGCCCCTATACATCCATCTTATCGATCCTATAAATATGGATCACTAACGGCCGTATTCACCAACACAGTTTAAACTGCAATCGCGGGTGAAAGGATTGAAGATCGAAACGGATTGGTGAAATTGAGGATTTCAACCAATCCGTGTCGACCTGCGATTGTAGTTTAAACTGTGTTGGTGAATACGGTCGTAAGATATTGACATTCAGATTACTTTGATCGTTAGGGTTGCCATAGCTAACCATAATAATTATGGTTACTTATAAATGGCCATAGAGTTATCACAAAATACGAGCTAATGACCCCGAATCATAGAGATCGATTTTATCATAGCGATCGACGTATAGGCCGATGCATGCGCCATCTTTACCCTTTTTTTTAGTATATCCAATGGTTATAGGTGTGTGTGAGATTATCCTTAAATACCATTTTAAATACTCCTTTATACAGTCGCCTTAAGTGAGATGACTTTCAGTGACGTCACCAGCTTCGCACGGAGGCCTTCTGGTGTAGATGGTGTTGGCAGAGTCGACTTGTGGCGGCGTTTCATAGCAAAATATTGACGTCAATTACAAACGCGCGAACCAATCAGGGAAGAGACATTTAAAGGATGAAGTTAAAAAATTCAATGCTAGGGGGATACTTAAACGACGAGCACCGTTTCGCCGTCTCATTCGATCCTTAGAAAAGTCCCCACATTTTATTCTGAGCGTTCAGGTAAGTGATTATAGCTATCGTATATCGATATATACGGGGCGATTCTAAATTCGTGGGACACGCTTTTAAGGTGTGTTATAAGATACCTAAACAAAATAATTTTTTCGATCATTGCTATTGCGATTTGACCGCACATTCTAAGATGGTAGAGGGTGTTTTTAGAGAGGGCACAACCGCACATAACCGAAAGTATAAATTCGGTTGTATATTTTCCTGACGGATTTGCTGCAATAAACCATTCGAGGGTGCAGGGTATTGTAATGTGGTAGGCCTTCTCGTGACGCAAATTCTATCGTAAGTCGTTATACTGCTTGATCATTGTTTGGTGCGTCCTAGCACCAATTAAAAACAAACTCCAATCCGAAGGTGAATACGCACCCTCGAATGGTTGTTAGCACATATCGCAGCATCCGTCTGAAAAAATGTTTGTTTTGGTAAAGTGCTATTTGCGCACTCTGTAAAAACACCCCGTACCACCTTTTCGCTATTGCGATTCAACCGCACATTTTGTGATCAAAAATTCTTGTTTAGGTATTTTGTATCGCACCTCAAAGCTTATCACGTGAATTTACAATCGCCTTGTATTGCCTGTGGCGTCGAAGCTAGGGGTGCTCGAACACCCGCAGTATTTTGTACTACTAAATTGAGCACCCCAGAATTATTTCCGAAATAAAAATCTATCTGTACTTTTTCAGAACCACACTATATTGCAAGTCCAATTTTGAGATATCTCTGTATTCTTGTAGTTCTCATTCTTTAGTTTAGGGCCAGCCTTGCAGTGGCGTCGCAGCCGGGGGTGCTGTGGGTGCTCGAGCACCCACGGTAATTTGTGGCACGGGTCAGAGCACCCCCAGAATTGATTGAGAAATCGTAATTTCCAATATAAAGCTCAAGACGAGCACCCACAGATTCGAAACATTTCCGACGCCCCTCCAGCCTTGTATTTTAGCTAAAATACAAGACTATGACCCTAAACTACAAACTTACCTGGGGAAAATTCTCGAAAATGTCGACCATTTTTGCGAGGCCCTTCTCTTGAGGTGCCCGGGTGAAACCATTCATTAAGACGGCACTGTAATAAAGTAAGGAGATAGCCTTTCAGCTTATTTAATTGCTTGTTTCTAAGTTGTTAGAATTTTTGAATCCGTTACATTTGAATTTTATATATCGTACGTTTCCATATATATAAACCTTCTGAAAACTTTGTTTTTATTTAAGCCAAGTCCGAGATGGAAAATTTGGCTGACGGCAGCATGGTATCGACAGGCTCTGGCATGTCACTGGATGAAGACGAATTCAGGGATCAACTTGATAATTTTCTGACCTCTTTCAGTTTAACAGATTTGTTATTGCTGCAGTGGAAACTGATCGTACTTTGGTTTTCTCGTAATAGAAGAAATGGAATTTCTTTGTTGTGGCTTTTGGGATCTGAAATGACAGACGTGATGCGTAATGTTCCGTGTAAGTATAAAATCTTTTTGAAGAAATTTTATATTTGATATTATATACAATCCAAATCATAATATCAAATCTAATGTAATATTCAGTTCCCGTGACTCATCGAATCTGTGTAAACTGCGAAAGTTTCCGCAACTAGAAACGTACGGCTAAAGCTTTCGATTAATACAGTCGAGTTCGCTTATAACGAAATTGGATACTACGAAACATCGGTTATAACAAATTTTTTTCCTGTCCCTGTCAACCTGTAATACCAAAGAAATGTTTAAAAAAAATACCGCTTGTAACGAATTGTGCCGTATTTCGGGATATCTGATATAACGGAATTTGTGGTAATAACGCGGAACTTTTTCATGTGGTCAAGTTCCATTAAATCGGTTCGCTATCGGGAACTAAAGTCTGAATCTGAATTATGTACTACTTTATCATTCGGAGAAAGGCTATGGGTGTATTGTCAGCTCTTATCTGTAGCTAGATTTAAATGGCACTGGTTTTGTTCGTTTTCAGAATCGCTGGAATTGTGATCAGCATGACAGATTTCGTTTACGTCAGTGTTTTAAGTCTGTGCACCCCAGCAGTGGCGTCAAAGCTGTGGGTGCTCGAGCACCAACATTATTTTAAAACTTGCTTCAGAGAACCCCCAGATGAACTCTGAATTAATTGATAATTTTCTTACGCAAGGGTACGAACATACTCGCGCTAGTTTCCGATTCTGCGAGTCGGTGCCGTTGCGGATTTATTGGTAAGAAACCTGAATTGGTTTTTTTTTAATCGGCAATAAAACTCCGACTTGCAGAATCGGAAACCAGCTTGCACCGAGTCCAGCACCCCGAAAAACACTTCCGACGCGAATATACATCAAGACGATTGAAATATCTGTAAATGTTCACCGGGCTATACTTAATTACTATAGAATTACATCCGTAATTCTTAAACTTCTGCCACCCGTAGCTCCCTTGCCTCAGTCAACGTTTACCCGCAGCGACCGAAAATAGTGTAATATAAAGAACTACTTCAAAGGACTGAACAAGCACACAACACTTCGGTTCCGCCATAGGTTGGCGACTCCCCCTAGTGGCCACAACACGCACTTTGAGAACCACTTACTTGCAATAGGTCTATATGGTCTCAAACCGATGTGAATATAGTCGATATTTGTGCCATACGTGAATAGTTTTTATTTCAATCATAATTAAACTTTCAAGTCTGTTCTGGGACCACCTGTCCCATCGTCGCGGACCGTAGGTTGAGAAACGGTGCTTGAAGTGTATTTCATTAAACTCTAATATTTATGGTGTCGGGGATGGGGGGTTACAAAGAATATTCGTTATATCGGTTATAGCGAATGTTTTTCACATTCCCGCGCGACTTCGTTATATCGAGGCTCGACTGTATTGTATCATTTCAACAATAAACGCACTTTTTCTTTCTATTTTTAGTTGCAATTTTTATGAAAATCTTTGAGAAAGAGCAAGTAATCGAAGCAAGAATCCTCCATAAAGTCAGAGTGAGTATTGAATATTCCAATTATATTCAACTTTTACCAGAAACGTTAAATGAAACAAAGTTGCGGATAAACTGATATCGGTGCCGTCTTAAGGCATGGGCCAACCCGGGTGCCCTCAAGACAAGAGGGGCCTTGCAAAAATGAGATCTGGTTGAAATTTTCGAGAATTTGCCCCTGGTAGGGCCTCAGGAAAATCACTTGGCCCTGATTGATATTCTGATTATCATTGCTTACTAAGGGGTCATTCAAGTATTGCGTCAGCATGGATGGTGGAGGGGTCCAATGACAAGGGGGGCGGGGGGGGGGGTTTGAATTATGCTTACGTCATCGACCACCCTTTATAAAAATATGAAATATTCTTAATCGCATCTTGCTGGGTGTGCCAAAAACGAGAAAAACTTTTTCCTAGTTTGTGTGGGCACCTGGAACCATCGTTCCTCCTATTGATAAGTCCTCTATAGAGGCACGTTATTGATCTCTACATGCTCCTCGGATCCTTCGAGTGCTCTAGAAATGTGTCGCGGATAACTTGAGTGATTGTAGAACTGCACTGCGGGCCACTTATTGCTTTCTTTTTCTTTCATACCGAGCACAACTCGGGGTCTATCACCATCTATCGGTGATTTACTACCTAGTGATATACTTGCCCAACATGGGGCGTCATTGAAACGTCTCTACTTTACCGGCACCCTTGAGTGCTAACATTTAAATTTTAAATACCTGACGGCATCTTAAAAAGCTGCGATTCTTGTTGGTAATCGCATCCGTATATTACTACGTAAAATTACTTGTAAAATTACAGAAATTACTACGTAAAATTCTCTTGTCGCCTCTGGGAATAGCTTCTGCAGGCCACGAGATTTTTTCAGTGATGTGCAGATTGTTTGAAATAACACATTTTTCATTTTAATTCCTAATAAAGGTTGTCAGAAAAGTTGTTGCTGCTTTCAAACCTCTGATCAGTTCGGACGGAGTGAAAAAACTATTAATCCGGCCATTTCTGCTGTACATTGTTGAGATCTTGGAAAGTGCACGATCACCTGCTCAGAAAAGTAAGTTTCATACTTATTTTCTGATTGTTATAAGAATTTTATAATTTTGTATCTATCTGTGGTGGTGGGTTTTTTTATGTAAACCACATATGACCCGTACGAGACGCTCACATTTTTGGCATTTTTATAAAAATCCATTACTAGAATCGTTGATTGGAAAATAATTTTTTTTTTTTTTTTTTTTGCATGTTTAACGCTTTTCACTGAAAATACATTGAAATTCCTTGGCGATTTTTGTGAGCCTTTTTTATTTTTCATCGTTTGCCGATTTGAGCAATTTCAGTAATTGGCAATTTTGACAAGCTAACGACAACAGCCCTACGTTCATTTTTCGACTTTTAAGTTTATCCCACCAGTGTATTTTACGAGTTTTACGAAGCGGTACCGCCCTTACCAGACACCGGGCCAGGTGCATCTAAATTTGGGATACCAAAAATATTTAGGACCCCCCCCAGATTTCATATTTTATGGTGTGGAGGGACAGGCTTCTATTTCAGTTATATAACAGGGATGCTAAGAAATAACCATACAAAAAATTTTAAATTAAAATGTAGATATTAACTCAAAATTTAATTAAACGGTAAAGTAATTGTTGCATATTTATGCTCGTAACCTTAGGTGGCGCCACTGGAATATTTGTACGTTTATATATATCCCGTGATTCGGGGTTTTCGTCTTTGTCTTGCTTTTCACTGTCTTCCAGTATGCATGTCTTCCATTGTGATGCTGACGTGTGTTCGCGTGTCAGTATTCTAAACTGCATAGTGGTTTGTTATCTAATGTATTAATAAGTTTACGTTAACTCAGTAATGAATTAAATCTCCGCATACAATGATGTCGAGTACTTCCTTACGACTCGGTCATTTTACTAATGAAACGATTCCCGAAACAACTTTTTGAATTGATGAATTTAATGTAATTGAAAGAAATAATTCTAGCACCAATGAAAATAATTCCAGAGTTAATGATGGAAATTTTAAAATTAGCAAAAAAGGAATTTCATAATTGTGGAAATTCAGAATCGACGGAAAATATTCTAGAATTGATGAAAATTTTGAATGGATTAAAGTGATTTCAAGGACAAGTGAAAGCCTTCAATAATTTAGTGAGTGCGTGGCCCAGTGCGGCCCCAACTAGACGCTTCGTCAGCCGGGGCAAGCACTCATTTCAGCGTGCCCTTGTAATATTGGAGAGGTTAAAAAAAAAAAAACTAAATTTGTGCCCCTTCTGTGTGTGGTCCGGCGCCTGGGGTACCACCTAGATAGGCCTCCGCATGGGTTGCCAAGTTCATCTGTAACGTCATTAAGACTACCTAGGAAGTTTGCCACATTTTGAACCACAGCATCCTATTTAGTTTTTTCTTTTGGCGTAGGATCTTCCTGGTTGGCTCACAAATACTGCATGGGCATAGAAATCTCCAATTTTGAGCCCGATCATTTCTTTTCCGCACACATAGGCGGAGATAGACCTGGGTGGAAGTCTGGGGGGAGCAAGATGTCAGTTCATGTATACATAAGATCAGTCAACTTTACCTTTGACGCTGGGGGGGGGGGGGCAATGCCCCCCACGCCCCGTATCTCCGCCCATCGGTGATACTGCCACGAGCAGGGATTTTTCCCCTGTATATACTGGGGGGGGGGGGGGAAATGGACTACTTGCTGAGAGAGACTTCACGGGCAGCGTGCGGAGGCCTATCTCCAGGAGGTGCAGCTCTGCCTAGAGATAGTCCTCTGCACTATTTGCCATAAACGTCATTCAGACTAATACAAATACAACGCCACAACAGGCAAAATGCCCAACGAGGTGGCTGAGGACTACCTAGCAAGTTTGCCACAATTTCGAAACACTGCATCCTATTTAGTTTTGGCGTAAAATCTTCCTGATTGGCTCACAAATAACGCATAGTGATTGGATGTGGGGCATAGAAATCACCAATTCTGAGCCCGATCTTTTCCTCACAACGATGATACTGGCATGAGAATTTTTCCTAAATATTTGAGGGGGGGGGAAGAGAAATGGACTACTTACTGACGTCACAAGCAGGCCGCGGAGGCCTATCTCTTGGAGGTGCTGCCATCTAGATATGTAAATTTATAAATCGACTAATATGAAAATTATTACATTAGTTGAAGACACTTCCGATGTTGAAGATACTTCCAAGGAGAATATACTTGTACATTCCTACAGACCGCAGTGGTTCAAGACAAAACAAATACGTACAGTGATACCAACTCAGTGGAACAAAATAAATGCGAAGGTAAGACGAGATGGCATTTGCGTCATTTTAATCGTTTTTGATGAATTAATATCAAATTATGAAAACTATATATTCTCACTTGCACACAGATTTTAATCTTCGCGGTATTCCTATGAAACTCAATGTTTTCCATTATTAGTGAATTTCCTCGAATTGATTTTGAACGCGCATATAGGACCTCTCAAATCGTGATTCACCGGGACCTAGGTGGTTTCGGATTAGGAAATATTCCCGATTATGGATTCAGTTCCGTTTATTTCCCAAATCTTCGTATTTAAAGCAGTAATGTCTCCTGAGAAATTTGATTCAGATTTACTATTTTAAAAGAAAATTTAATACGGCTATATATGCATATAACAATAGAGATGATTTTAATTTTTAACCACAATTTCTAAATTACATAACGTTACCAGTAAAAAGATCCTTTTTACTTATTCCCTAAAAATATTTTGTATAGGCATTTCTCTCACATATGTAAGAAAACCTGAATTATTTTTTTCTGAAAATAGTAAACGGTGGATTTTCTTATTTCATATTCACACTACATTCGTACTAGTGTTTGGGCAAATAATCCGGCTCTAGAAAAGTTCCACAGATCATGTACAAAGCCACGCAATAAATCTTCCCGGTTATGGATTATTCTTTGACTTATCGCTCGACAAATCGAGCGAAAGTCACAGAACACGTTGTGTGATTGTCGCCTTAGTGTTTCAGGGTACGTCCACACCCGTATACAGTATTCTACGACTCTTTTGCTACTTTTCAGAGATAAGTCACAATTCTAAGTCGCAGAACACGCATATATAAGATCTTATCTTAAACTTAAAATCTTACCTATGGGGGGGGGGGGTGTTGGTTCGACAGTCATCATGGAGGAAAGAATAACTAGAAAGAATAATAAAGAATAATGTGTATTCTTTCCTCCATGAACAGTCATACAATGTGTATCCACACACGAGGTAACAAACATGGAAGCTTCCTGGTTCGCACATGGAGGAAACAAATCTAAAATGAATGTAATTTGTTTTCTTCATGCATGGGTGCTAGATATTGAATTTCTGAAGTTGAATGATATCGATATGTCTGTTAAGAGTCGAAAAATAAATGCAACTCGATGTAGTCTATGGCCATTACATTGGCGTACGCAGGGGGGAGTTGGGTTCTAACCCCCCTCAAGCCGAGATTAGGAAAAAACTTACCCCCTCCATAAGAAAAAAATTTACCCCCCCGAGAAAATTCTTCACATGCATATGGGCCATTATGAATTTAAAAATACTGCACCAATTCATTTTTTTTTTTTAGTATAAAAGAGGTAATTTTCATACTTTTGATAAAATATATAGTAATGCCTGTTTTATAACTATACTGTAGGGACTTAGAGAAAATATTGGACGGTTATCGTTGTAGACAGAGTTTGAGTGCCATTTCCCCATGATCTATAAAAATATATTTTACTTCTAGATCCCTACTGTATCGTTATAGAGGGGTTTTACTATAAAGTGAAAATGTTATTTATAATGTAATCTCTAACTGAAAAAGAAGCATAATGCTTATTTTAATTTTCTCGGGTTTTATCCTCAACTCGTTAACGCCTTGATGCGCTTTGAATTCCAATTTGTTATTGGGATATTTGAAATTGCTCCAATTAAAAAATATTCCAAATTTTTCAAATGCATCAACATGTATGACACTGGATGATTGACAAGTGTTCTCGATTGAAGACAATGTGACGACATATTTGAAAAAGTTGAAGTAAAATGAAATTTAATTGTTAGATTAGTTTAATGTGAATTACTAAATCAGTTATATTTTCATGCAAGTGATTATTTTATATGTAGATAATATAAGGTGGACCCCCCCCCCCCCCCAAAGCACACCCACGAGATGGTTCATTCCATTAACACTAAGAGTTAAATTTCTAAACCAGAAATGTCTTCTCGAGAATTTTTCGATGCCAATGAGAGTAGGGTTATCATTTAAACCAGCGTTTTCCCCCAAAGTGGGCAATATCGCCCCGTGTATGTGTGGTGGGCGATGGTCTGGGGGGGGGGAAGATAGAAGCTATGGACTTGACATAGGATCCTATAGGTTCACTTGAGTTGGGGGCGACGAGAAAAATTTCTAAAGGGGGCGGTGGAAGTTTGGGAAACTATGATCTACACTTACTAATATATAGCCTACAACATCTAGCTGCAAGGATATGGCTTTGTATAATATTTTATGTCCTAATTTGAGGGCAGCGGGCCGAAACTGGTAAAGCGAACTCAAGATTTGAAAAATAAATTTATACTTTGAAAATTATCGATGTGTAGTGACACAAGCCCTACTAAATTTCCGTATTTCTGAATTGGAAGCAGCACTTTAACGTTGATTTTGTGCTTTATGAAAGTAATGATTATGACGTCTATGTGCAAAGCCCCATTCTCACATTAAACCCGAAAAAACAATCATTTTTCTCATTATTTAAATTTTATTTTCATAGGTGACTGGAATTATAGTGAAAATACTGGAAGTTCTCGGCTGATTTGTAATGGGGCCACAATCACTGTTGAAAATACTTTATTCTGTTGTAAATAAATCCATGTTTTCTTTATTGTCCGAATGGATTTTTAATTTTGATCACTTTTTGTTAATTTTTACGATCCTAATAAATTTAGGGAATAAATTAGAGGAACAACTAACACACGTGGATGTTGACGAGCCTAAAATTAATGGCAAATTATCAGTTAACTTTCAGCGTCAAAGAATGTTTCTTTTTCAGATTTTAGCTTAAGCCCGTCATTTTGTAGGACAGGTTTTAAATATTTTCAGTATTGTTCCCGATAAAAAGATGGACCCTTTCATTGGCGTGCAGGGAGGGGAGTGTTTTTGGCGGTTCTAAACCCCCCAAGCCGAGATTATATTATCTTGGAAAAAACTTATCCCCCACCCTCAGAAAATCCTGCTCACACCTATGGACATTTCTTGGAAAAGTCTATTTTCTTGAGTGAATACAACTAGTGTGAACGTTTTAGATCTTTTCAAAAAATACCTTTTTTATTGTGATGAAACAAAGAACTGTTATCGGTCACCAAACGTGTTACATGTCACGTATGTTCCCAACAAAAGTAGAATAACGAATGTAAATCCCACTGTGGGAGATTTTACTCCTGGAAAAAGCTGTTGGTTTACTTTTTAAGGCACAAAATTTCAGTTGAAGCTTAAATTGACTAAGCTGGAAGTGGTGGTTATACCTCGTCAGAGAGAGAGAGAGAGGCACGCTGATTGTACCTGGTTAAGGGAATCTTCATAACAGCATTACCACAAAGTAAGATTTGTATGTATTTTTTTCATTAGTGTCTGCAATTTTGAAGATTCTTATTTAATCTGATTACCCGTAATTTCTAAGGGCTTGAGAAATTATTACAGAATGCTGGTACTTTTGTCAATTTTCAACTAAAACTTAAGGATTAGAGAATCGATTTTATTGTTTTTGAATTTAATTTTCAAGACAATGTTATTGATTATAAATTTTATATATCGTCTCTTAATAATCAAAACGCCGGTTTTTATCTATTGGAATGCAAATACTGTAGACAGGGACGGGCTTAAGTATTTAGCGGCCCCCTCTAACCTCCAGTGTCCATGAACACCCTGGTGCACTGCACGCAAGGGTTTACATTGGCACCCGGGAATGAATATCGGACTTCTATTTCAAATTTGTAAATAAATAACATTCGACAATAAATTTTGGACTATAGCGCCCGCTGCTCATTTAAAAAATTGCATGTGCTTGCCCCTAGGCACTTAATCGTTGTCTAGCCCCGGCGTTCCCCAACCTTTATCTACCAGGGCACAACTAGATGCTTTCAGCCGGGCAAGCATGCATTATGCTTCCCTCGTGTAATTTTGAATTATTTTAGAAGAATTTGGTGCCCCTCTCTGGTCCATCGCATGGGGCACTAGATCCATCATTATTCTCCTGGTGGGGCCTCGATGCTTGAATTTTAGGTCTTGGCATTTTTGCCACATCCTTCAGCAGTGTCCCTAGGCCAGGATTTTCGGTGGGCTGGCCATAGTGAATTTATAGTGTGAAAAAACGGTGATAATTCTCAGGCTGGAGCCCTGTCAGTCCCACCCATGGCCCCAGGACGATTTTCATTTTGTTTTTTCACGCTGTGAATACATAAGAGGGCCCGTGAAAGATCCCAGCCTAGGGCCCTACTCCAGGATGTGGGGGCCATGGTCCCACCCTTAAGGGGGAGGGGCTGAAGATCTTGGATAGCTCAAAATTCTATTTGCTTTGTCAACGTTAAGATCGTTCAAGTCAAAATGCAAAGTATTTTTACCCCATTTATAACGATCCTTTACAATTTTTTCGATACCCGGTGCATCCATACCCATCGCACCTGCCCAAGTCCGGCCCTGACTGTAGATAATTTTTGTCTTAAAATATAAGGGAAAATGAAAGCTCGGTTCAAGAAATGTAATAATCGTTACCATTCACGGACTGAGAAAACAATATACAACTTTCTAATAAAGTTATTTCATTCAGGGTCATCTTAACACGGGCACCTCAAGAGAAGACGGGCCTCACAAAAATGATATAGTTGAAATTTTCGAGGAGAATAAATGTAAATTTTTGCCTAGTGTATGTCAGAAAAATGATTTGGCTTGCGTGGGGTGGAATCATGGTGGTCTTAAGAGACGGCCTGATTTCAGTGTACCATAATAGATTGTTATCGGGAAGTCCCATGAGAAGTTACTATAAGCTATTGTGACGTTTAAATTTTGTTATAAATTGATGGTACTGTGTATGAGCACGTAGCCCGTTATGTAATAGTAAATTCATTACAAGAAACTGCTGTGCCTTGGCGAATTGGAAATATTTTCGCCTTTTTTCTCCCCCATCCAAATTCCATACTAAAATCTAACCAGATAAATATTTTAGTATTGTTATATCTTTGAAGCAGCCATTTAACAGAATTGAATCAAATATGTGTGTGTGGTCGACCCCCCACCCCCGGAATTTTTCAATAAGCGAAACCATAGGATTTTCCCCTCTATCTAATATAGGCTGACTATATTTCTTCGAAGAAAATACGGGAAGTCGCCAGAAATGACGCCAAGCAAAACTGCTGATTATCGCTGGAACAATTGCGAAATGGCGGGAAATGAAGCGTAGCTGGATCGAAATGGTATTCCTGAAAAATCGTTGGCACAAATACGAGATGAATATGTATTCAGCCATAATTACCGTAAATATAATTAACCCTTTCAACGGCAATCCCGAGAATATCGCGTTTTTAGAACGCGTTGAAGTTGTTTTTACAATCGAACATTTTTTCCGGGCCCCCAAATCGATCAACTTCCAGTGGGCGGAGTCGGCTCTTGTTCAAGGTGAGATAAGAGGAACGAGGAAAAAAAAGTCCCCCCCCCCCCGTCTTTTCAGCACAGTAAAGACACGCTCAGTGTAAATATATATATATGCCGAAAGGTTTTTTTTCCAAAAAAAATTTCTCCCTCACTTCCTAGAATTTATGCCTTGCTGCCAAGGAGCAGGCGGGTCCCGGGCCCTGGGGGCGCATATTTTATTCTCGAACACCTTCAACATTACAAGGGGGAGCCAAAATGCACATTTGCATCGGGTAAACCAAACATCTAGTTGCGGCCCTGGTTGCTGCCAATGCCCGAAGTTGGCCACTGTCCGAAATTGACTTTCGTTGGGCTTTGGCCTTCCCCTGTATGTCGATTCCTGTACATCCCTATATGTGGATGACTGTATTCAGATTCAATTGATCGAGTTGCTAATGCTGAATGGTCATAATTATCGCAAAAAAAAATACGCTGAAGCGGTGATGACCCCGAATTTCTCGGACATTGGCAGGGTCAACTGGGCTGGCCACTTGGCTTTGGCAGTAACATATACGTATATAATATATAGTGAAGTAAATAAAAGCGGTGGGCGGAGCCAATTTTCTTGTTGGGGAGAAAAGCAGTTATCGGCTCGCAATCGGAAAATTTTTTTTGTTGAAAATATGTAGCAATTTCCAATTTGCTAGTTATAAATGTGGATCAGGAAAATTCAAAAAACCGCGTAAAGGGTTATCGTGCACGTTCTTCCCGAACATGGTATCTACTAAGGTATGCTGCAAAACCGCTGATGAACCATGAGCAGGTAAGGGAGCCATGTCTGACAAAAGTTCTTAAGAAGTGCCATAATCAAATGATAGCGGCATATTTTTTTCTGCGCGTTATATGGAGAGAGAAATTAGCTAATTGACGTAATATTAGCGACCTGAGATAAGACCTCTAAGATATAAGCGTAATCCAGGACAGCGGTTCTCGACCTTTCAGCGAAAAGGACTCGCGGAGCCCTTTTCCAGTACATAATTTTTATTCCGAACCCTGCAGGCTTTTTGTTTATCAAATTTACCGATTTATTTCGCTGGAGTCGTGGCAGAGCTCCTGCGAAGTGCACACGGAGCACCGGTTGAGAACCACTGATCTAGGACAATGGTGTTCAGCCTTTAGGGGAGTGATTTGTAAATGTTCCTCGGGCCGCTTGATTGATTAGGAACTGTGCCGCAACCGATAACCTCATCGGTTGCATTCGAGCAAATGCAACTGGTGAGCTCATTGGTGGAATTTTTGAAATTTTATAAGTGTGCGAGATAGTATTTTATCAAACTCTTATAGTGTAATCCCGGCCTAAGGTATATAGAAAAAGTTTGTGCAAAGTGGCGGATTTGCCCACATAATCGGGCAATTCCCCCATGGCTTTGGGTTAATTCCGCCGTAACTAAATCTAATTAGATATAGATATTTTTTTTAATTAAATGTCACAGGTATACAGTACATAAAAATTTATGTTTATTACAAAAAAGTTACATTTATAGCCCAGCAATTACTTTAAATTCAGAGTTAAGTTGTCAAGGAGGTGACAATAATTAATAGGCATATCAATTCGTAATAAAAAGTGAAAATGTTTATGGGCGCGTGCAAAAATCACAAATGTAATTTTTTGGACTGTTTTATACACTATTCAGAATGAGCCAGCTCACTTTGAGCACATAATGCAGCGGTACCAAAGTCCGTTATTACGAAACTCTCCACAAATCGTACACGTTTCAATATCGGGATCAAATAAACCAAAAGCGCGCGTCATCATCATCATTACCGTCACATAGGGTATTGTCGTCAATATCTTCTGACGTGACGACGGCTGATCAAATTTGAGCTTCCTCCTGCCATAATTCTTGGCTTGTTTTTATTTAAGGTTCTTAAACTGCAATTTTTTGACTGTTTTTTTCAATTTGAGAACACTGTCTATTTTCTTATTGTTTTTATCGATCTTATTTTTCTTGGATGCTCCTGTTTTTCTTTTCATTCCTTTTGTAATTTAGTGACTTTTCTCTCAACTCTTTTTGTAATTCACTGTCTTCAAGAACTGAATTCATAGGTGAGGATGTTAGAAAACATCAGTAACATCATCTTCACCGGTTTTGGGTCCAGGGTCTTTTGTTGGCACTGGCGAGAGCTCAATTGGTTTTTTTTTTTTTTAAATTCTCTTTCCGAAGATGTGGCTGGTTCAGGATTAGTATACAAGTCTTCTAATACTGAAGGAGTTCCGCTGGTTATAGTGGAATCTGCCGTTTCAGCGTTCTCATCCTCAATAACTACTGGTTCGATTAGCGCAATACGACATTATTGAATTTTGGACCCTACAGCTGACTAATTACTGGACGAAAACGAATGAAATTTTCGTACCAAGTACTTGATAATATGCGCTATTTGTTTATATTCTAGCAAAACTGAAAAAAAACACTCGAAGTTGAACAGATAGTGAAAATTATCGAGCAATGAGGAAAATTTACTTATTTTTGCAAACAGCACACACACTAGACGCAACAGGTGCAATGGCGGTACTGACAGAAGCTTCCTGCGTCTCTCGCTGTGGCAATGCCTAGCAACCACACGAGAGCCAGTGGCATGGGGTGGCGGAATCGTACCACTCTTTCCCCTATATCGTGAATCAACCTTGCACGTCCTCTATTGTACAGTTTAAATAACAGCTGTACGAGAACTTCTAAAGATAATGACACTCTCTGCTATTCGCACGGAGCTTTTAACAGCTGGCTGATGCGAAGATGAATTCAGAAAAGAAAATGCTCCCCATACGCCGTGGTAAATCGAACCACCATACCCTCGCATGCTGGGAGAGTGCACTAGACCACTATGCTGCAAAAGCAGCAAACCTTAGTTCTTCCTTCTTTTCTTAGGATTCCCAGTGACCTGAAAAATCGGGGAAATGAAAAATGATTATAGAAGTGTAAATATATTTGGCAATAGTCAGAGAAATGTGAAAATATTTCATAAAAGTCAGGGAAAAGTTCTGTGAAAGGGGGGAAATAAACAAACTCTCCATAAAAGCAAAAATTCAAAATTCGGAAGGTCAATATTTTGAATGTTTTTTTCAGACTTTTGATCAGGAAAAAGATCAAGCAGATTTTTCTGGACACCCTGTCAGAGCTTTATATGCTTTTATCATACTGAAAGGACCGTACATGGACAATCAGACCCCTAACTCAGCTAATAGCTCACAATACTGACATTTTTTCCACCAGATGGCGAGTTACGTGAAGATGGTGTCACTCTACGCTATTCACGTGAAGGTTTTGACAGCTGGCTCAGCATCTGACGGGATGGTGGTTCGATTCCCCACGGGGGCAGTTGAGTTGTCTTTCCTGAATTCAACTTCTCGCATCAGCCAGCTGTTTAAACCTTTGTACAAGAACTTGCATGAATGGTGTGTCACTATTCTGTATGTGTTCCGAATTCTACCCAATAGATGTTAATCGATCGTATACTCGGAAGTAGAGCAGGTGTGGTTTTCATGAATCCATTCAGATGTGCCGGGAAGGGTGAATAATTGAGCAGGTTCATTTATCATCCGGTATTTCACGGGACAGGCCGAATTTTCCTATACTATCCAGCTCTTGGGTGGGGGGGGGGGGTGATCAGTGCCGTCTTAAGGCATGGGCCCACCCGGGCACCTCACAAAAATGGGATGTGGTTGAGATTTTCCAAAATTTGGTCGGTAGGGCCTCAGAAAAATCATTTGGCCCGGGGGCCCATGATGCTCTTAAGACGGCCCTGGGAGTGATTGCCCCATGATCCATCTGAATGGATTCATGGACATGAAAATAAGCGAGAAAACGTTCTAAGTGGGGACGTTATAAGCGCATCGACTGTATATGCAATATTAATAATGATAACATTCAAATTTCATTTCGTGGACTTTGAATCTATTTTCGTACATGTATATGCATATAAAGTATTAGAAACTTGAATTCTATCCCATTGTCTTTTCGTTCAATTTTTTCTGTGCATTTGGTAATTAAAATATACTTTAAATTATTGAAGGAAAAAATTGATCACTGCTTAAATTTTTTTCCTGTATTTTTTGAATCCAAATTTATACACCGATTAAAATTTCTAGTGTTTGAGTTATTTCCCCCCCCCCCCGTCTTAAAAAAAATTCCCGTGACCTAGCGATGCTAACCCTGCAAACCGTTTTTCATTCCGGTTACTTTTCCGATTTTTACGAGTTTTTAAAGTTTCTACGGACTTTTGGCCCACCCTGTATATCAGAATACATGCAGTTTAACATTCACCCGCATGTTAGTCGATTATCCGTCTGACAGCCGCTCCGTGAATACGGCCGCCCAGTTTACGAGTTGCAAAGTAAACCTCAAGGGCAGTGAGTACTCTTATCACTGTCAAAGAAGAGAGAGGTCACATGGATTATTATTCATAACATTATGCGTCTTGTTATTTTTTTTTTCCTCAACAAGAAATTTATGGAAACATTTAAAATATTTCTGAGAATCCCACTCGTTGCGAATGGAATCATATCAAATAATTACCGCATTATTTGCGGATAATACAATGAAAAGATATCGGAGCGATTATTTTTCATATCCTAAAAGATATAAAAGGCAACCGAAACAAAGATCTACGCAAAGAGTAAAAATTGTAAATTTTTCTTTCTCGTGATGAATAATAGGGAAAATAATTAGAATAAATTATTTTCACATAAATAATTGTGAAGGGCTAAATTAAATGTAATTGTTCTTTCTACATTGAGACACAGATGGTTAGGATACCAGTCTGGTGGTTACGGCAAAAATTTGTTTACTTATTTATATAGCAGCCGTTTATTCTATGCAGAATTTATGGATAGGAGACGCTTATATACATATACTGGATATTGAAATACTGAGTTACTAAGTGAGTATTGAAATCTCATTACGAATATAATTGTTTTATCTGATGTATACAGGGTGTCCTGTAAGTCCTAAATCGGCCTTTATCTCATCAACCGTTCGTCGTCGAGTTATCGTTTCAGTTTAACAAATGCTCAAAATGAGTGTAGATACGGTGTGCCCCATAAAATAAATAATCTAAATTTTTACACGGTCCCTCCGTACTCTAACTTCCAATTAAGAAGTTGTTGCCCTGTCGCTTCTAAGGCCAACAAAAAAAATCCCATGTTTTTAACTGCAATATTCGTTGTTGAGATATTTGCGTTCAAAAATCGGAGAAAAGTTGGGAAAGAGCAGCATAACCTAAGGATAACGTTTCTTTCCCTCATTTATGCTGTTCTTTCCCAAATTTTCTCTGATTTTCGAATTGGAATATAACAGCCAATATTGCACTTAAAAGTTTGAAATTTTTTTGCCAGCCTCAGAAGAGCAACAAATTTCTAATTGGAAGTTAGAGGACAGGTGGCCGTATAAAAATTCATATTTTTCATTTTGTGACACACTGTATTTTTCACTCTCCAAACTGGTACACAGTGATTTCTGAACACATTTAAAGTATTTTCTAAATTATCACTGGGTAGGCCCATGCGTTAAGACGGCACTGATCACCATACCTCTACGACGAACGGTTGATGAGATAAAGGCCGCAATCGGATTTTATAGGACACCCTGTATATTGTTAGTTGCACTGTTAAATTACTTCCGTACCTGCGGATTGAGTAAAACAGTAGACATCTTTTCGACCTAGTGCTCACTAAATGATGCAATTATGCTCAATGCTTGAATTTAATTTCGTAATCACGGGGTCTTGATTGACGAACCAATCACACGGCCCCATTCAAGAATTAACATCATGCTTATCTCGTAGGACAATGGCCGTTACTCGAGAAAAGTCGGAGACATCTGATCTAGCCATTCAAAAGCTGCTGTAAACTATGTTGGCTACATTTCATTGAGCCATAAAAAGTGACAATTCAGACAATTATCACCAATAGTCACTGATTTTACTCCTCAGCAGTGTATGTTACTGCCAAATCCCGAAGGTGGCCATTTCACGCCTAGTTGACCCGGCCCTATATATCGATCCCTATGATTCGGATCATCACCGCGTTGGCGTATTTTTTGTGTGGTAATTATGGCCATTTATAATTATCTGGCAACCCTAACGATTACAAGAATCTGAATGGCAACAATATCTTAGTGATACATATATAGGGGCTGTCGAAAGCCTGAATTTCGGGCATTGGCCGGGTCAACTAGGCTGGTCACTTCACGAAGTGGCCAACTTCGGGCCCTTTGACAGTTACATATATACATATATGTACAGGGTGTCCTGCAAGTCCTAATTTGGCCTTTATGTCATCACCCGTTCATTCCAGTTTAAAAAGTGCTTAGAATGTATTCAGAAATCATCCTGTACCAGTTTTGATAGTGAAAATACAATATGTCATAAAAATAAAAACTAAATTTTTATACGGTCCTCCGCCCTCTAACTTTCAACTAGAAAGTTGTTGCCCTGTCTCTTATGAGCCAAACAAAACAAAATCCCAAATTTTTAACTGCAATATTGGCTCACAGATATTTGAATTCAAAAATCGAAGAAAAGTTGAGAAAGAACAACATATATGAATGAGGGAAAGGAGCGTTGACCGTTAGTGTTTATGCTGTTCTTTTTAAATTTTTCTTTTAGGGTATAATAAATCAATTAAATATTGTTTTGCATTGTCCGTATGCAAACCTATCTGGGGGATTAGCAAAGTGCTCGTTAAAACGAGATTTTCGCTATAACGGTATTCGTCTGTAATAATGGTCTAAACCAGCGGTTCTCAACCGGTGCTCCGCGGAGCCCTTAGGGCTCCTTGTGCACTCTCCAGGGGCTCCGCGGCCGCTCAAGAAAAATTAAAAAGACAGTAAAATTAAAAAATAAAAATTATAAATATTCTTAAATAGTAAAACTATTTTTTATTACATTTTCAGAATTTTTGAAATTTGGTTCCGCCTTTAACTGTTTGAATATTTCAATTTGCTTGCAGTGTATAAATTTGTTGGTTTAAAAAAATAAAATAAAATTGTTGCATTGAAAATAGCGCGATTTTGTGTACATTTGAAATGTCTCCGAATAGCGATGGAAATATCTTCTTTGTTTGCAGTTGCGCCTTTGTTTCGGCGATCAGATACGAAAATGAAAAGATATCGTAGAGTTACGCGAATTATCGTAGAGGCCGAGGCAACGTGATTGGCTGCGTGGGGAAAGTTACGAAAAAAATCGCGTGATCGCGGAATATCGGTGCATTTGCGAAATATGCCTTCGGGTGGGCCCCCCCCCCCCACGCGTTAAGACGGCACTGCGCGTTGCCGTTTAACGAGGTCTAAGTGACGTATTTACGTTTTAACTCTACCATTGTTTTTACTACATCATGGACGATTAAGGAAAAAAATTTGACAATGATATCCCGACAAATATATTCCCGACTGAAAAATGTAAATACCAACATGAGGTTTTTGTTGCATCATTAATAATTTAAATAACATCCTCCTCAGGAAACGAGTACAGTACAACCTCATTATAACGGACTAATGGGGCTGTCCGTTTTAATGAAAGTCTAGTTTATGACAAACAAAGCTCTTACAGGGGTTTTATGCAACAGTTTGTAAAATCGATGAATGTGCAGTAGTTAGCTATGAAAATTGTTTACTATACAGGGTGTCCTGTAAGTAGCAACTCGGTCTTCATCTCATCATCCGTTCGTCGTAGAGGTATGGTTATAGTCAGAGGCGCATTTATGGTTTTACCGTCTGCGGGCTACACGAATTTTGCCATTCTAGTCTGATTTTCTTATCTAGTCTTTCCTCGAAATTCGCCACCCTGTGCTATCACCCCGGTTGGCCTCCCTCCACTCCTGCAAGTACATTTGTGTTTCTGAGTTACTCTTTTGGTCATTCACATGCTTGCACACACTCTTGATCAGTGATTCCCAACGTGGGCGTTAACGCCCCCTGGGGGGCGATGGAATGTTCCGGGGGGGGCGGTAGAAGCTACGGGTATAGCATAGGATTCTATGGGTTCGATTGCGTTGGGGGGCGCTGAGAGAAAAAAATTTCTGAAGAAGGGGGGCGATGGAACAAAAAGGTTGGGAAACTATGCTCTAGACTCTAGATCATAGTTTCCCAAACTTTTTGTTCGATCGACCCCCTTCTTCAGCAATCTTTTTCTCTAATCTATCTCTAAGTGATATTTTTTTTAGGCCCTACCTGTGTGGAAAATTCTCGAAAATTTCAACCACCTCTCATTTTTGTGAAGCCCCCCCCCCCCCGGGACGTGCCCGGGTGGGCCCATGCATTAAGACGGCACAGCAGGGGCATAGCCAGAAATTTCGTTCGGGGGGGACCACTTTCATTTCGGGGGGGGGGGCCAAAGTGACAGACCAATGGATTTGGCCATCTTTTTCCCTTTTTTCGGTCATTTTCTCACATTTCGGGGGGGGACCAGACCCCCAAGTCCCCCCCCCCTGGCTACGCCCTTGCGGCACAGCCTAGTCCTTAGCTGTCTCGGTAGAGGAGGTTTTGTTGAGGGTTATACAAATATTGCCGCCCTTCTCCCATTCTACTAATTTTCTTGGCCAATCGTTCCTCAAATTTGCCGCCCCTCTGAACTTGCCACCCTGGGCTATAGCCCGGTAAGCCTCCTCCTCCCTGTAAATACGCCACTGGCTATGGTTTGACAAATGTTAAAAATATGTTCAGAAATCATCCTATATATATATATATATACCAGGTAGGGCATCAGAAAAATAACTTGGCCCAGGGGTCCATGATGCCATGAGGTACATATACACTCCATTAATCTTATTTTTGTGGCTGGAGAGCGGTATATGAGTCAGGCATAGTGTGACCATACTCCCTGTTTCCCGGAAAATTCCTGTATTTTCACGTAAAATTGGCCATCCCAATATTTTTGTAAAATTGTCCCGTTTTTTCACGTATTTTCAACGAAACCTACATGCATTTTTTGTATATATTAGAATTATTTTTCACACACACATCAATTGTATTCAGAAATCATCCTGTACCAGTTCTGATAGTGAAAATACAATGTGTCATAAAAATAAAAACTAAATTTTTATACGGTCCTCCGCCCTCTAACTTTCAACTAGAAAGTTGTTGCCCTGTCTCTTATGAGCCAAACAAAACGAAATCCCAAATTTTTAACTGCAATATTGGCTCACAGATATTTGAATTCAAAAATCGGAGAAAAGTTGAGAAAGAACAGCATGTAAATATCGGACCCTACAAAAAAAAAAAAAAGTCGGGACAGACCCCTGATAATTGTTTTTTCCGTTTTCAGTGAGGCATAAGAAAAAGAAATTGCCGACATGTTATAACCTGTTACGTCAAATTAAACATGCCATTACATGTGTAAAAATTTATTCATTTTTCCTTGAAAAATGCCGACTAAAATTTCTGTAAGAACATTTCCTTTGGCCTTTAGTGGTTCATCGGAATTTCCATGAGTTATTATTTGTCTAGTAACTCTTTTTCGTGGATTTTACAATAAAAAAGCGTTTACGGTCGACCTTCGGTTTACGAACTTAATCCGTTCCTGAACTCCGTTCGTAAACCGAATTGTTCGCAAAGCGAAATGATTTTCTTGAAGGAATCGATGCGAAATGAATCGGTCCGTGATTAAAGCTCCGGAGAAGTCTAGTGTGAACTCAGAGCCGCCTTTAGGAGGTGTGGTGTGTTGGGGGGGGGGGACAGGGGGGCGCATTTGAGGTAATAATTCCATTCATGAATTCTAATTTTCAGTATATGTAACTTTGTATTGCAACTTTTATATTTGTTCGTAAACCTAGGGAAATTCGTAAACCGAATCATTTTTCGTTAACCGAATTGTTCACGAAACAAGAAGTTCATAAACCGAGGGTTGACTGTACTATGTTTCTGTAAAAACGAGCAGCCATTATGGTATAGCTTTCCATTTCCGTGAAAGGCTTGAAACACATTTTTTTACAGCAAATTTCGATGTAATGAGATTAAATCTCTCTATTAACGCACGTCATATTCTATTTTACGCATATTTCCTGTATTTGAATGAGTTTTAAAATTTTTCTATGCATTCCGCATCTTTTAAGAGATCTTCAAACAGCGTCTGAGTACACACAAAACTTCACGTGGAATAAATAGTCCATTAAATATTGCGTGGAAATTGCCATTGTGTTCGTTTTATTATGTCGAATCCAAATCTTAGGAGTGAGAGAGAGATTTTCTTTCTATTTTTACTCGCCTATATATATATACAGGGTGATTATAAAAAAAACTATCCCGACATATGGGCCCCTAACTATCATACCATTCACAGAAACTGAATGAAATTTTGGCATAAGCTATTTTGATGTATGCGCTCAAGAATGATATGGAAAACAACAGTGTCACTCTAACAGTTACGGTTACAGTGAGAAAATATCAAATGGCAACACCAAGTTTTTTGTATTGGAATGTGATCTCCATTGTGAAAAACCCTAAATAGCGTTCGAACGGCAACTGTAGCATGAAAATCACCGGCGGTAGATAGGCTAAAAGTGAGGACAACCAATAAGGACAGAGAAGCAGCATAAAATAAAGCATTTTATTGTGTTTCACAAATTTTCCACATGACCTTGTGGAGGACTAATCAGGCTGGCATCTCAGCCGAAGAAACGGTGTGACGAATGAAACGAACATTAATGCTCTGGTGCACGGCAAAGTCCTTTTTACTTTTTCCTTGCCTAGCTCCGGGGATTTTCGTGCTACGGGTGCCATTCCAACGATATTTAGTGTTTTTCAGTATGGAGATCGCATTCCAATACAAAAAACTTGGTGTTGCCATTTGATATTTTCGAAATTTTCTCACTGTAACCGTAACTGTTAGAGTGACACTGTTGTTTTCCATATCATTCTTGAGCGCATACCTCAAAATACCTTATGCCAGAATTTCATTCAGTTTCTGTGAATGGTATGATAGTTAGGGGCCCATAAGTCGGGATAGTTTTTTTATAATCACCCCGTATATATATATATATATATATATACACCAGAGAGATACATTGGTGTGCAGAAATTAAGGACGAGACGATTTTCCTAATGTAAAATAATGTAGTATAAAAGTGCCCCAAATCGACACACAAATAATACCGTAAGATCCCCAAGACGTAAGAACATGGGAGAAGTGAACAAAACTTTCCAAAAAAAAGAATGAAATCCAAAGGATGAAAAGGAACTTTAGGGGTCATTCAAGTATTACGTCATCATCGATGGGGGGGGGTTCCGATTTGCTGACTTTTGATGACAAGGGGGGAGGGGGGGTTGGATAATGCTTACGTCATCGACCACCCTTTATGAAAATATGAGTTAGGATTCAGATTGGCAGAGCTGATGACGAAATTTTGCTGACAAGAGGGGGGGGTCAGCGTTTTGCTGACGGGGGGGGGGGGTCAAAAATGGATAAAAATTTGCTTACGTAATACTTGAACGGCCCCTTATTGAAAAATTAGCTTCGAACGCAATTGGACAGAAGACCGAAACGTCCATGTGACAAGTGACTCGCAAAGAAGATCCAGCCTTTTTAGTAGGGGATATGATCACTCCTATCTGCGATGTAGGATTTACATCGTCTGCCCATGCTGAGTACAAGGTTGTCAACGAGCTGTTGAGGCAATTGCTGCCAATTCCTGTTGTCCGCCAATCGCTGCTCCGGAATCGTTGCTGGCTCAAGCACCCCCCCCCCCCAAGCCGAGATTACAGTGTTATTTTGCAGGAAAAAACGTAAACACCCTTCTCCCCACCCAAAAAAATTGAGAATCGTCCCGAGCTAGGGGCTGGAGCCATGTCAGCCCCACCCATTGGGGGGGTTGTACAGGAGCAGTCAGAAATCAGAATGACACGTGCATATCAACGAAAAGAATGAAGTTGCGCTCACACAATCAATCGCGATAGAACAGTAAAACGCTACAACCTATCGGCAATGAATAGAACTGCAATACGCAGTGCTAATCGGTATCGTTGCCCTCAAAGAATGGACTGAATCAATGAACGCCAGGGTCTCTGCCACCGGACTTATCCCGTTGCCGAGATCTCTTCCAGCCCAGCTTCGTTTCAGAGACTGGAACAAAGTGAGTGCACCTAACAGTCTGAGTGTGTAGCTAGTGTTGTGTCTGATATTTCAGTGCTGCCATCTATACTTCAAATTGTGAGTGAAGTGTAATGATTGAATATTTGTAACGTTGTAGGCCTGTTGCTCTCTGTGGCGAGACTTTTTAACGGGGATATAAAGTTCAACAGAGAGCACCCATAAATCTAAAACACTTTCGTTGCTTCTTATGTAAATACCACAACAGACAAAATTGAAAAAGAAATTGAAAATGCATTTCTCTCTAAATTGCTAACACACTTGAAGGAAAAGCAATAACTGCCTAAATATTCTCCTGGAGTGAGCTACGAAATTCCTCAACGAGAGCGGTTTTTTGGCAAAAAGTTCACATTCACGTGGGTCTTTACTTCATGAAATAAAACTATTGGCACCAAATTTGTGATATTTATAGCTTCAGTGGCTCCCGCTCGCAGTGCCGTCTTAAGGGATGGGCCCACCCGGGCCCTCAAGCGAAGAGGGGCCTCACAAAAATGAGATCTGGTTGAAGTTTTCAAGAATTTGTTTGGTAGGGCCCTGAAAAATCAATTGGCCCGGGGGCCCATGATACTCTTAAGACGGCCCTGCCCGCTCGGCGATGATGAATCAGTCGGTCCATGTTTTATCATTATAAGTATAGATTATAGTTTTTTTTTTAAATTTTTACCATACTAAATGACATTAAGCATGACTTTGGTCCAATTTGACAAAAATTGAAGATCGATCCGGATCGAGTTAGGCTTACTCAACACGTGACTCAATTTAGGAAACAACACAGAACCGGTTTAATTTGTTTGAAAAAATCATCGTGTCTGGGTATTTAAATAGTTTTCTTTCTAAAAAAAAATTTAAAATTAAAATTAAAATTTAAAAAAAATTTCAAAAAGGAAATTTTTTTTCAAGATGAACACGAATGATGAAATGAAGAATACAAATAGTTCTAAACGATTAACTGTATAAATTATGTTTTTCCTTCGCTAATTTCATTCAAAATTTCTTTTTCCCATTTGTCATTTCCTAAAGGAAAGACAAAAAAAAATTGAAATTTTTTTCCTTGGACGACAAAGTTCCCAATATTCTAAGCACGTAAAAGTTGCATGCGTTTATGGCATGTGTTTTGTTGACTTATCGGTTAATCTTTGAAATTTAAATTTGTAATATTGTTGAGAAAAAAACAAATAGTAATCACCATATTTTTTTCTGTGCATTTTGGATATTTTCATGTTGGGTGTCATGACGGCGTTTGCTCACCATTCACTTCTCTCTCGTGCGAAGAAGTGCATCCATGTTATCATTTTGTAACGGTTGAACACCAATAATACGTCAACTCACGCGTTCCCTGACTCGAAACCATCGCTATGGCAATCATTTCATGGAATTAGGTAAGAGAATGGGATGGAGCTATTCGATTTTTATAATGAACTAATGATAAATTAGGGCTTTTTCTTGTATTTTTAGTTATTTTATAATCGCTTGATGATTGATATTGATTCGTTAATGACATACGCCACGCACATACTCAACCTGTGGCCCTCGGAGCAGTGCCTTCTTAACGTATGGGGCTCATCCGGGCACGGCTCGGGTGCCTCAAATGAAGAGGGGCTTCGCAGAAATGAGATCTGGTTGGAATTTTTGACAGTAAACATGTAAACTTGCCTGGTAGGGCCGCAGAAAAATCACTTGGCCCGCGGGGCCATGATGCACTTAAGACGGCCCAGCCTGGAAGTCATTCGAGTGGCCCGTGACTTTCAACCTAATTTTGCAGTTAGTAGTCTCAGCGTTAGGTGACCATATGGCTCACATTTTGTCCCGTATTTTCCGTGACAGTCTCGTTTTTCTGGTTTTTTTTCTCAATTTGTTGCAATGTTATCATATAGAAGTTCCGAAAATTTTATGAATTATCGCATTTATCGGATTTCTGGTTGGGGGATCATTTCTTTCATAGATCAGTCCCTGCAGCCTATATAAAACTAAATATAACTCGTTATATTCTTAGATAATACACTAAAGACCCCTCTTAACGGACACTCCTCAGATGCGGCCATCCCTCTTTCACGGTCAAATATAAGAATTTTCCCTCGCATAACAAATCTATGCATTTCAAACCCCCCGATAAAGGGTCATCCCCCACCTTTTACGGACGAGTTTGTTTTTTTTTGTCCAGCCAGTGTCCGCAAAAGAGAGGGTTTTACTGTATTGTGCGTGATGATAATATAACTGTTGTTCATTTTTCACATATTACAGTTCCTTGATTTACCTACTCTCATCATGTAAATCAGCGGGTTCTCAACCTTCTTTAACTCACGGGGGCCCTTTCTGGTATATAATTTCTGCGGCGGATCCCCGTATATATAGGTCTATTTTTTTATTTATATAATATATTCATATAATATTTACAAATATTTATATATTTTTCAAATTTATTGGGGGTTTTTTCCTTGAGCGCCGCGGAGCTGCGGTTGAGAACCTTCCAAATTGGTAATGAAAACTTTTGTATGTAACCATTAGAGAGTGAAATACTACAGAATGCATTAACACTCTGTCCCACACACACAAGGTCTAAAAAATGTCCGAAAACGAGGAATGATCGTGACGGGAAGATTACCGAGGATGATGTCACTCTCCGCTATCCATACAAAGGTTGTTAACAGATGCAGGGGTGGGAACTCTGCGCCAATTGCGCCGCACTGCGCCAAAACTAATATCTTGCGCCATCCTGCTCCAATAGCGTATTTTCGCATTTTTCTGCGCCAAATAGCGAATTTTGCTGCAGTATGCCCGGAATTTCGGAAAGGGCGCCAAAAATTTTTTTTTCCTGCTAGCCACGAAACGTTTCTTTACGAGAAGAGCGCGTTTTATTCCACTATACTTAAACTATCGGGCTTTCCATCGCGAAACCCCGATATTGTCCGCGATCGTGGAACTGAAGATGGTTTGCAATGCTTTTCAGCTTTAAAGTGCAAATTCGAGTGTTTCCGTTAAAAAAAAAAAGTCGTCACTGGAAGCAGCAGAAATTACTGTAGTCGATTGTCATTGTGTTAAATCCCGATGTTTCGTGAAAAAAATTTTCATTCCGGGAGTAAAAAGCGCATGTCCGCCGAATTACGAATGTTAGTTTAGAAACTTTGCCGAATAACGAGCGTTAAATCGCTAATGTTGCCGAATAACGAGCGTTAAATCGCCAATGTTGCCGAATAACGAGCGTTAAATCGCCAATCTCGCCAAATAGCGAGTGCCAGATCGCCAATCTCGCCAGATAATAAGTTCTGAATCGCCAAACATCGAGTTGATTCTTCCGATATTCTCTCCCATTTTGCAACAATTTCTTTGCAAGTATAAAAAAATTAAAAACTTATAAAATTTTTTTAGCTCATTTGAAGTGCTGCTGTTCAAGGCAGCAAATAGTGTCGTCAGTAAGCAAAAGTCATCTTAAATAGACAGGTGCAAAAAAATTTTATGACAGCCGCTCTTTCAAACAAGGTGTCAAAAGCCTAAAACACCAAAACAAAAATCAAGCTGACGAAAAGATGTTTGATAACAAAAGACATGCTGCAGTTTTATTTTGAAAAGGGTTGAGGGTTAACGAAAATATTCTTGTTAATTTCACTGCTCCCATTTATAAATATCTGCTCCGAATCCCATATTTTGCTGCTCCAAAATTGCTCCAAATCTCGAATTTGCTGCTCCAAAACTGCTCCGAATTCTGAATTTTGCTGCTCCAAAGCTGCTCCGAAATAGACTTAGTCACTTCCCACCCCTGCAGATGGCTGATGCGGAGATATCGTACTCGGATAGATACGTCGCCATCTAGTGGTAGTGGCAGCAATTGTGAGCTTTGGCCTGACTTAGGTCCGACCGTCCATGTACGGTCCCGTTCAGTGCACGCGAGCTCTAAGGAGAGATTGAGATATTCGTTGTCTTTGTAGTCCAGTGGTCTAGGGCAGTGGTTCTCAACCTTTGGAAGCCTGCGGCCCGGTAAATGTCTTTTGTGTAAATGAAAGACCCGGTCATACACACAACTGACGTAAAATTCAAGGGCGTAGCGAGGGGGGGGGGACTTGGGGGTCTGGTCCCCCCCCCCGAAATGTGAGAAAATGACCGAAAAAAGGGAAAAAGATGGCCAAATCCATTGTTCTGTCACTTTGGTCCAAAATGAACTGACTGAATGAATGGGACTTTGGTCCCCCAAAATGAAAGTTGTCTTCCCTCGAACGAAATTTCTGGCTACGCCCCTGAAATTAATAGGAAAAATGAAACTGCAATCACTCACGGCCCGGTGTAACACTAGTCAGAACCCGGTACTGGGCCGCGGCCCGGCGGTTGAGAAACACTGGGCTAGAGCGCTCACCCGGCAAATGGAAGGACGTGGGTTCGAACCAACGTTAGGGTAGTTTGCATTTCTCGCAAGGACCGTTGAATTTTCTCTGTTTCCTAAGTATATCTTCATACCAGCCAGCTGTTAAAAACCTTCGTATGGATAGGGCCCCGAAAAACCCGAACTTCACACTTTTTTTTTAATTTAGGGGGCCCAATATTTTCTTTTGCGCCAAGGGCCCTGACCGACTTTAATCCGCCGCTGCTTACACCACTTGATTTCATAACCCCCCCCCCTAATCGTGAGCTTTGGCAACACCATCTATAGCAGAAGGCCGCCGCGCGATGCTCATGAAGTCACTGAAGATGATCATCTCACCTGTAGCCATTGGATATAGCAAGAAGTCACATGCGCCAGCTTCACCCTTTTTTGTAGTATATCCAATGGCTATAGGTGAGGTGACCTTGAGTGACGTCACGAGCTTCGCTCGGAGGCCTTCTGCTTATAGATGGTGTTGTCAGTGCACACGAGCTCTAAGTAAAGATATCTCTCGAGATATTCGTTGCCTTTGTAGTCTGGTGTGCTCGCCCGGCCAGTGAGAGGACGTCGGTTCGATTCCCGCAAGGGCAGTTGAATATTTCCTCTCTTTCTTAAATATATCTTTCACATCAGCCAGTTGTTAAAAACCTTTGTATGGGAAGTTTTACTGTATAAGGAATTGTAGGGTAAACCAGTGATTCCCAACGTGGGCGTTAACGCCCCCTGGGGGGCGATGGAATGTTCCAGGGAGGCGGTAGAAGCTACGAGTATAACATAGGATTGTATAGGATTGCGTTGGGGGGCGATGGAACAAAAAAAATTTTCTGGAGAAGGGGGTGATGGGACAAAAAAGTTTGGGAAACTATGGGGTAAACTATTCGTATCATGAAAGGGGTGTCAGGTGTGAGAAGGGGGGGGGGGGAAATGACGTTTCATGCAACTTTCAAACTCGGCAGAAAACTATAAATTCAACAAATATTCACTCATAGATGTCTCCCCCAGTCTCCGTTTACTGTATGCATATGTTACTGCCAAACCCCGAAGTGCGGCGAATTCGCAACGGGGCCGACCACGTCATAAATTGGCCAAGAGTTTTGGTCACAGTCAGAATTTCAGAAATGATTCGGACTTTGGCCGTCCATTTCGCGGAGTGATCGGAGATCCCTAGCCAAAGCTCGATGTGCTGGTGCGATGTAAGACGGCCCGATACGGAAGCCAAATACATTTTTTTAATCGCCAACGCGTGATACATATCTACATATATATAGCAGCTGTATTAGATTAGCTCCGTGTGGAAAACAAAAATGCTTACCGCATCGGGACTGTGGTTTGATGGGTTGCCATAACTAACGTGGTGATAAAATCATCACGAAAAAAAAAAAAATACGCCAACTTCACGATGATCCCGAAACATGCCTTTTGTTATCGGATTTTGGCCGGGGATCACCGCCCACCTCGCGAAATCGAAGGTCAACGTCCGAATTTTGGAGATTTTTCCGGGTCAATATTTCGCGAAATTGGCCAATTTCGGACTTTGGCAGTAACATATATATCGTTTATTGTTGTGTTATCTTAAACCTTCTATTGTACATTTATCTTTACACACAAATAGCGTCATGAAAACAAGTTTGGAATGCACACACGGGAAAAGAAATCTAACTAGATTTTTTCCTCCCTATTACCGCGCATTAATGTAATCTTCCTTTTATGGCGACTTTCTGCTCAGAGTAACCTGAAATGCATTTCATTTAAAGAATCGGGAGGATTTGTAATATTCGAGGGGTTAAGAAGTGAAGGTAACCCTAATCATTCGAGAAAATTTGATGATAAAATTGAAATTATGCATTGTATTTTGTGCTACACCGTCACCATCATTTACCCTTTCTGACCTTTTGGGCAATCGAAAAATAAATTTCATCAATTTAATTTCATCTTTAGGTCCAACAAAACATGAATATCAAACACATTTTTGTGCTGATAAATATGTGCTGTAATTTTTGAAAGTTGTACAGGGGCAGTCAGAAATCAGAATGATGCGTGCATATCAACGAAAAGAATGAAGTTGCGCTCACACAATCAATCGCGATAGAACAGTAAAACGCTACAACCTATCGGCAATGAATAGAACTGCAATACGTAGTGCTAATCGGTATCGTTGCCCTCAAAGAATGGACTGAACGAATGAACGCCGGGGTCTCTGCCACCGGACTTATCCCGTTGCCGAGATCTCTTCCAGCCATCCTTCCAGGTCATCCTGCACATATGACTAAATGCTTTCTGATTCTTTTCATTGAAGGCAAATTTCAATTTCCAATATAAAATGATTTCTGCTTAAATGTGATTTATATACTAAACTATACAAAATGGTTTTTTTTTAAAGCAAGACCTTTAGAACTATTAATATTGTCTACAAGTTGAAATGAGACTATACATACGATTGTTTTGACTATCGTTTCGATTACTATACGATTGTTTTGACTATCGTTTCGATTACTATACGATTGTTTTGACTATCGTTTCGATTACTATACGATCTTGTATATTGTTTAGATTTTAGATTTATTGGTGTAAGGACCAATTTGATCAAACTGCACAGTAATTGCTTCAAAATTACATATCTTTAGTAAATTGACATGTCAAACTCGAAATTCAAAATGGTCAAATGTTGAATACAAATTAAGAAAATCCAATTATTTCCGTTTTTTTTGAAAAAATTACGATTTTTATCAACCATGATATGAATGTCCTTAAATTTTTAAAGTTTGCCTGGAAAAGTGTTCGAATAGTCCTTGAATTTCTTCTGTTTTCAAAGAGTATGAACCATGACACGGTACCTTCTTATTATTTTTTTTTTTTGATGCGTCGATGAATTTCTATTTGAAATATGAGTCAAAAATGCCAAAAACTTTGTGTGTAATTACTCTGCCTTATCTATACGAAAATTATACTAAACGGATGCATTTCAATGTGAGAGAAGAAATAAATTTTTGCCGTTGAGGAAAGATGTCGAAACCAGGAAGAGAATCTACCCAGAAACTGTATCTTTTTCTACACCTTTTTTTCTACTAGTCATAAATGCATAAATAAGAAACCAGTTATCAAAAAATTATTCAAAAATCATTCTCTAGAAATGAATTTTCCTTTGAAACAAGCTCGATCGAGTGAATAGGTACTTCGGGAATCATCTGCGGGAAGTGTATTTTGGGCCGATGGGTCTTAGTCAACGCGTGGCCACAATAACAGCAACATCAGTGTTAGTTTGGCAATCGAAATTGCCGATGTCATTAACGTCGTTTCTAGCACACTGGCTGTAATTTACAACTTTAACTAATCATCCTGTAGTATATACATATGAATAATATTTGTCGGAAGAAGAACATTTCGATTCGGTTTTCACTTGTTTGTTTCTAAGATTACCATTATTACCAGAGATCACCATTACACTTTTCTGGTAAAAGGAAATACATTGAATGCTCTGAAAAATATAGTTTTTACGATGTTTTTTTTTTTTTTTGGTATACACGACATTATAATCATAAGCATCATTGCCAGGAGTATCGTAAACATCGCATGTGATTCTACGTTTTTGCCGCTGTGGTGGTCGAGTGGCTATAGTGACGGACTCGCGATGCGAGGATCCGGGTTCGAACCCCACAGTGGTGGTCGGCTGAAGTTGGTTTTCTGTGGTTCCCAACTTCAAGGCGCAAATGCGAGCCGATCTCCCCGTTAAAAGTCTCGCCACAGAGAGCAACAGTCCTACAAAGATAAATCATTCAATCATAACACTTCACTCATAGTTAGAAAAACTGGTGGCAGATGGCAGCACTACACATAACAAGCATTACAGAGAAACAAAAAACTTCACGTCAGGTTTCACTACACGTACACGCACATTCCCGCATGTACCGATTCGTTGGGAGTTCCGCGGGAGGGGGGTTGTGTGGGCGGGGTGCATGTGTGGTGTAGCAGTAGTAGGTAGGGCCTCCAAAAAATGGCTCGGGGATCCATGATGTTCTTAAGTCAGCCACCTCGTTGGGCAATTTGCCTGTTGTATTTGTATTTTTATCACTTCAAATCACTTTTATTCGAATACAAGCTAAAATCATATGTGATACAAAAAATTAATATCTAGAAAGTAAATTCGAACTTGCGTTTTCTGACTTGTTTTCACGGAATTGTTTTTTTCAATTATTACCGTAAGGGTACAGATTTTGGACATTTTTGACGTGAATATGTCTTTTAAGCTATCTGACATTCGCAAAAAGTTGTGTAACGAAATTATTTAAATGCTCAATATCTCAAGAAGTAATCGGTATACATCAGTGCATTTGATGTCTGCAAGGAGATCTCGTTAAAGCAAATCCAATGATACTTCTCTGGTTTTAATATCTTTTCTGGTATGGGCGGCCCACTTTCGTAACGAAATTGTTGAACGCTGTATTTCGAGAGGTTCGCAATACAAAAAAAAAAACAATGGTGTTTTCTGATAGGCATTTTTGAAACGAATTCAATGATACCCCACTTCGGTTTCAATACCTTTCCCGGTCAGGCACTAGGCTTGCGGCCCTGTTTCGTAATGGAATTGTTTTACGCTATATCTCGAGAGAGAGAGGTTTACAACGCAAATAAAAGAATCAATGGCGTCATCAGATGGGCATTTTTGAAACAAATCCAATGATGCCACTCCAGTTTTTGTACCTCTTCTGGTCTGGGCACCAGGCTTGCGTGTAGGCAGGGGCGGCTTAAGCGAGGGTGCAAAGGGGGTACGGTGCACCCGGACAGCAGGTTTAAGGGGCGGCAGCCTAAGCTTTTGTTTAGATACACAAATGTTTGAAAATTTGGAATAATAAAAATTAAAAGACAACCACGCGCTGTCACTCCTTTGAGCCATAACTTGGCAACGGAAATGTTGAGAAAACTTGGCGGAACACACAGGGCCGTAATACCAGGAACAAGAATGGCCTCTTATCATCACATGGTGTGGGAAAGTGCATTTTGGTTCAGCCACGGTTCCCGCATCTTGCAGCAGGGCCCCCAGGTCAGAGTTTTCCAGGGGGTTCTTTATAGTAAATTTAGAGTATGAA
Organism: Pholcus phalangioides; assembly: GCF_987345545.1. Taxonomy (NCBI): domain Eukaryota; kingdom Metazoa; phylum Arthropoda; class Arachnida; order Araneae; family Pholcidae; genus Pholcus; species Pholcus phalangioides. The sequence goes on along the minus strand of NW_028301610.1, from coordinate 29,222,673 downwards.
AAAAAAAAAAAAATGAGAATCGTCCGGGCTGGAGCCCTGTCAGCCCCACCCATTAATTTTTCAGGAGCGGTCAAATAAAGGCAAAGAAAAAAAATTAGGCTGTCACTTTGTCGGGACACCGTTTCTTCGGTTGAGATCGCAGCCTGATTAGTCCTTCACAAGGTCATGTGGAAAATTTGTGAAACACAATAAAATGCTTTATTTTATGCTGCTTCTCTGTCCTTATTGGTTGTCCTCACTTTTAGCCTATCTACCGCCGGTGATTTTCATGCTACAGTTGCCGTTCGAACGCTATTTAGGGTTTTTCACAATGGAGATCACATTCCAATACAAAAAACTTGGTGTTGCGATTTGATATTTTCGAAATTTTCTCACTGTAACCGTAACTGTTAGAGTGACACTGTTGTTTTCCATATCATTCTTGAGCGCATACCTAAAAATACCTTATGCCAAAATTTCATTCAGTTTCTGTGAATGGTATGATAGTTAGGGGCCCATATGTCGGGATAGTTTTTTTATAATCACCCTGTACTTAAGTAACATGTATTTGAGAAGTTTCAAAAAATTGAATATTCATTTAGCATGTTTTTCTCTCTTTAATTAATGCAAATTTCTAATTATTTTTAATTTATATTACAAATACAACTTTTTAATTATTATAAATTAAATGCATTTAATTAAAATAATTGGTAACTATACGATTTTGGGAAATCTCAAAAAGAAATTTCAGAAAAAAATATTTTCTTCTATTTTTTAAAACAATATTTATGGTCATGGAAACAAGAAAATTCTAGATGGAAATTCCGGATAAAATTTCCAAAAATTTAATTTTTGAAATATCATAAATAAAATTTCTTTGTTAACAAATTTTTTAATACACTGGCACTTTCTCTCATTGGACCTTTCAGTATGAAATTTAATTGAATTTGCTTTTTTAACAAAGCATCGCGCAAGTGTCAGTCAAAAATTGGTTAAGCGGCCCGTGATGCAGTTTCACATCATTTAGTGGCCCGCGCCCCATTTTTTTCTCGTAGATGCCAGGTCTCCAGGATTTTCAGAGAGGAACACGAATTTCTATTTCATCCACCCCGGACTCCCGAAAAATTCTTATATCTCCCGAATTTTGCTGGTGATTGTAAAAAATTCCTATTTTTGGAGAAAAAATTATTCCCAAACCATAAAAATAGACCTTTGCTTTCGTTTTTGATACTCGAAATGACGTCACAAGTGATATGTCAATCAGAAAAATGTATCATTTTCGATTGTGGGGGGGGGGGGGGGGGCAGACAAAGTTCGCCAAACACTCAGCATCGATTCGGCCTTTTGACATCTGAAATTCGCGAAATGACTTGTATTCGCGTTGACCATATGTAAGGTAACAACTAGATACTTTGTCCATCAGGGCAAGCATGCATTTTGGCGCCCCGTGTAATGTAGAAGGAACCGTTAAAGGGGTTGAATTCGACGCCCCCTCTAATCCAGCGCCGCCTGATCCTACCTATAAGTTTGTTTCAGGTTAACTTTGCAGTGAAGAGAAAGGTAGAGAGTGTATTCCTTCGCCGCAAAATATAGTTCCCATACATCGGAGGTTTCTGATGATCATTTATATAGAATATTTCAATTTTTTTTTATGATTTCGAAAAAGATACTGAAAAAATACCGTTTTGAACCAATGTATACTCGTTTAAAATTTTTAAATTAGAAAAAATATTGGTTACCATTATCAAAAAATCCATGGCGAGCTCAAGAACACTTTGGCGCGATTTCCAAGAAATTTTCCCCGCCAATATCACTGTCGTGCTTTTTTTTTGGTTGCACAATTATATATATATATATATATATATATTATATCGTCATTTTGTTGAATTTTCCAATAGATACAATTTTTCATTCAGTTTTCCATGTAGTTATAGGCCTACACACCCAGACGAATATTCAGTCAGTTTTTTTTTCTCCCGAAAATAGCCTCCAACGAATTCAGATATTCACTCATAGATTACAGGAAGTGTCCCTCTTTCACGACAGCGCCGATACCGTTGTGAGAGGCTCTCTCCCACACCAACACGCCATCTTCTCCCCCACAGCAGAGGCTGTTCTTCCAGATGCCCCTTCGGTGCCTCTCCAGATAAATATAAATAAGCAAGAGAGAGAGATATATACCCACAATGGGTCCAAATGAGACCAAAATAGGCTTGCAGTGTACTTTTTCCTTCTGTGACAGTTGTATCTTTCTTTTCACCAGAGATAGAAACACGCTAAAAAGTTCTCCGTTCTTTTTGGCAATAATGCATAATGCACGTTATTGAAAAGGAAGGAATTTTGGATTGCAGATGGCCTGATGGAACACATGTTGGAGCAACAATTAATAAGTAATAGAGAATCCGATAGTTCTATAACTTCAAGTGAGGATTCCATAGAATGGGAATCCGTAAAAAATGACTAAAACTGTAGTGATAACAAGTGGCATCGACGTATATGCGTTCGGGTGGGTGAGCGACGGAAATTTCGGCAAGAAAAGTGAGTAAAAGAATTCTAAATTTTTCCTTATCATTTTTATTATTATTATTTGGGGCTATTCCCAAATTCAAACGTGAAAACCGGGTTAATAGGAGTTACTAAGATACTTTTCAATTAAAAAAAAATGATTTCAAAAACCGCACTTTAATTTCTGAAAGTATCGACGATGGTTTTTTTTTTCATTAGCTAATTGTTACTAACTGGCTGCAATTTTTTCTACAAGCATTACGTTATACGTAAAAAATATTTTTTTCTGCGAGATTGGCGAGAATCAGCCATACCTTACCGAATCCGCGCATCGATACATAGGTTAAGAGGCTTTCGTTGTCATAGCAACGAGTGATGCGGTTCCCTCGTAGCTTCCTCTTCACTGCAAAGTTAACCTGAAACGAACTATAGTTGCTGCCCTGTCCATGTGTTCCGTTGTCTGTATGTTTTGTTTTCAGCCCGATGGCGACCTTTTTTTTTGGGTGATTTGAGAGTAGTAATGACAGGTAATTACCCTACTGGTTGGCGGTGATTGGCGACTTGACGCTAATTGGCTTCCACGATATCACGTTTTTTGCCATGAAAAATTCCTACAATGTTTCCAAAAATCCCCTTTACATTTATTTTTGTACGAAATTTGAGAATCCGCGCTAAAAACCTCCCTAATTCTCATTCCTTAAAGTTGGCAGTTATGCATTTCCAAATCACTTAAGTAACTCGCGGCATATCTACAGATTATTCGAGTGACACGCGGCATATTAACAGATCATTTGCGCCGTTACCCGCGGCGCATTCCTAGATCACTTGAATTAAACGCGTCATATTTATAGAGCACTTGAGTGGCCCGCGACACGTTTTCAAAGCAACGAGTGGCTCGCGCTCTCCTGAAGGTGGAACACCCTTGCCCTATAGCATATCACAGAGTGTTGGTGTTTTTAGATGGTTAGCATTTTAATTCTAATTTTGTTTATCTCTATTTATTTCCCCAGGAGCACAAGAAAAGTTAGAACCCAGTTCAAAGGCCGAGACCCCGTTCGTACTGAAGGTCTACGTGATCAAGTTTGATTCAACGATGGAAGTAGAACCATTGGATATAGGTACTTGCAGGATATGTAAAAGTGACTCAGTAATCGAAGATCTGGTTACTCCATGTCTCTGTAAAGGATCCATCAAGTTTGTCCATAAAGAATGCATGGAGCAGTGGCTAAACATCAAACTCGGTAGCAAATGTGAAGTCTGTTCTTCAGAGCTGAATATCAAAAAAGAACAACGAAGCCACTCAGAATGTTGGAAAATGTCAGATCGATTACACTGCGCAACCGTAGCTGTAAATATCTCCTGGAATGTATTATTAATATTGGGACATATGTATTTGACATTTTTGTGCTCAAAAGAACTTCGAAACATTGTGATGATGATGATCACCGTTTTTAACTATCTAGATATACCATGCCCATTTATGATGGGCGTTTACACTATCATTATTCATTTACATTGCGAGAACTATGTTTCGATTTTCACTTCATTGTCATATCTCATGTATTTCTACGTGGCGTGCAATATTTGCTTCCATTACTACCATTATAAGATCCAACAGGGTATCAACAATCGCATTGTTTTAGAAGAAATATAATTGTGTAATTGCGTTGTGCAGATATACTTATGAAGCATCTAGTATATGGAAATGAGCTTTATTAGCATGATTTTTCAATTTCATTGATTCATTTGTTCCTCTTTGTCGGAAACAGTGTGATTTTCACAGCGATTGTAAAATAAAGTTTTAATTAAAAAATATATATTATCATTTCTGAAGTTGAAAATTCATACGATATTTATAATATCCTAATTAATTGCTAAAAACATAGCAATAAATAACAAAACGTGTTCAGTAATGCTGATCAAGAATTCCTTTCATCATCAAACATGCGATTCAATAAAATAGAATCACTCTACTACAAAAATAATTATTATTATCATCATAATCATGGTTAAGTTTTTGTTTACATATAAACGTATATAAAAATAAGATGATTCAAACTAAATACATATAAAATGCAAATAATACGTTGTATAAGATGTAAGTTTGAGAGTATTTTGCTTGATTTTACATTACCGTATTCAAACAATGATTAGTTGATACGTGTTAGATAAATATCAGCGAATAAAATAGTATTGCTGAAAATTCGGATTTCAAAATACAGTAGGACTATATGCATTGTTTGCGTGTTAAGAATACATAAATCTCGATTAATTACGCGAAACAAATTACAAAAACAAATATTTAATTGTTGAGAAAATGATTTTACATGCCGTTTTTTGCTTTTTTTCATTGGGTTTGAGGAAAAAAAAAGATAATATTTTTAACGATTGTGTATATTCTTAACGATAGAAACAAAATTCTCGTAAGCTCTCTCTTTATCTTTTAAAATACAATAATAACATGAAATTTGACGAATCGTCTCGATCTTGAGTCGACTGCAATTGCGATGACGACGATGGCTGAATTCGACACACGTAATTTTGGAGTGTGACTTCAGCCATTTTGTCGGCTAGCACAGCAAGTTGATCTAATGGCTCACTCGAAACCTATAACACTGCTTGAATACTTTGCGGTGAGCGTTGCCTACAAGGTGCGCAAGAACTCATCAGTGACTTTGTTGCCAGAGAGTTCTTTCATCTTTCGCAGCAGTTGACTTGGCTTTTGATCATCCAGCTGTAGCTCGTTCAAAAGTTCCTTGACTTTTTGATGTTCCGTCGCGACGAACTCCTTTATGAGGCGATCCGACAGGGTTTGATTTCGGTCGATTGCCGGAGGATTTAATATCAGATCCGAAACGAAAGACAAGCATTCACCATCTAAGGAAGAGACAAAGGCTGCATACTTTGTGTCATCGTTAGTGATTCCACTCAACAGAAAAGCATTGTGTTGCACTGTTGAATCCAAAGTTGTACACTGGCTTTCCAAAAGGGAGGCAATCTCGATCCTCGCAGCCTGAGCATTTTCATCCGCCATCACTCAGCTCCAACGGAAGAGAGAGAGAGAGAAAAAGAAGAGGAGAGAAGACGATGATGCGTGGGCGAGAATGTGCCTCAGGGATCTTTTTGAGGGGGCGATGTAGTCGTCGTAACCACACACATAATGGAGGCTCGGGAAGAAGAAAATTTTCGAAAATGCATGAGATTAAATCTTCATTGAAAATGGACTTTCTTCGATGGTTAACGTTCCTTAACGTCGCTGGTCACCATTTCGGAGTCACTGTTTTCATCATAAACATTTATTACGACGACACATAATAATTATCTTGGTTAATAAAAAAGGAAGACAGGCATAGAAATTTTGAACCTCACGCTTTCGTGTGAAGTGACTCCAATGATGGTAACTTCGTCAAGCAAAATTTCCCTTTTGACTAAATTTTTCCCACATATTCCGAAAATTGTGCTGTCATCTATCGATGGAAATATGTAGTCAAGTATTTTACACCAGGAAAGCATTGTTTCGCATTCATATATTTTTTCAACAAAAAATTCTTTTGTGCGATGAACTCTCAAAATTTCCCACAAACGCCGAGAAATTGACCAATTTTTCCCACGAATACGGGGAATTTCCCACTAGTTACCATCACTGAGTGACTCTCTGCTGCTGTTTTTCAAACGGTCGTCCCAATTTCTAAAGGACACTATCGAAGACGGAAATATTATAGTAGTTGTTTGGAAAAAGGACATTTTCCCACGGCTAGTTACGAGTGTAGGATTGCATGCAGCCTACAATAGAAAAAGACTTTGAAATGGCCAACAGAAAAAAGACACCCTTTTTTTCTACATATGATCTAATATCGTACAAGTGATCGCCTTCTAAACTATTGAAAAGAGGATTTTTCTGTGTATATACTAAGAATTGAATGTTGTATGAAATTGAAAATGAAATTTATAAGTTTGAACTTATAAAAGACTGATACAAAGATTATACTTAAGTACTGTGTGTGTGTGTCTGTGCCTATGTAAGACCTTATTAAGACTAATTTTGTAAAATACTTTTTCTTTCTTGATTGTTAACATTTCTTATTTTTTTTGACAAAGAAGTGCCAATGAAGAATAAATAAAGTGTATTTTTGTATATGGTTTCCATTGCTTCAAGCATATTTCGCAGTGTTTTAAAATATGAATATTTGGTGTGGGACAAAGTTACCCTAACTAATGGGCTAGTTTGGACCAAAATAAAAATACATAAATTTCATAAAAAATATGATAGGAAGTTGAGATTTATTATATCGCAGTCGTTTAGGGAAAAGGATTAAACCAGTAGATCCCAACCGGGGGTGCGGGAGAGCATTTTTGGGGGTGCGAGATAAAAAAAAATTACAACACGTTGACTGATTATTCAGGAGAATTAAAATGATGATAAAAATTGAGTTTTTCAATTTCTAAAAAAATATGAATCATACCAATATTTTGACTTCTGCTCGCTGAAATGTGCCATACGAATTTTGCGTTGTAAAAGTTTGTTTTTCGATTAGTGATCTCGTACTTGTTTTCCGTATCGGTGGAGAAAAAATACCATTATTTGCCTTAGCTATTTCGTGGTTTGTTTGCATTCGTACCTCGTGTTATTAGCATGGTGTGCTTAGATTTGATACTGTCGTGAACACACAACTCAGGTAAAAACATCAAAAACTTCAGTCAAGTGTCAAAGAAACATTAATTTATAGTTGTTGCGGCTGGAATCAATGTAAGTGAAGAACTATTTTAATTTTCGAAAAAAAAAATGAAGCCAAAATTAGATATTAGCTAAGCAAAAAAGACATTAAACAACAAGTAAAACAATTCATAGAAATTAATTATTCGATAATGAATGTAATCAATTGCAGAAGAAAAACCCGAATTTTCTAACAGATAAAAAAAACGCATTATCAGAGAGGGTGCGGGAAGGTAAGTCGTACTGCTCTGGGGTGCGGGAAGGAAAAAGGTTGGAAACCACTGGTTTAAACCATCTAAAAATTACTAAAAGTCTCAATATTACATTTATTATTCGTTATTGTCTAGATGGATAAAAGATTTACAGATTTATAAAAGTGGGCCAATGTAAAAAAAACGTGTTTACTGTATCTTATCGTTTCATAAAAAAATTGAAGTTCATGACCACACGATGATTTAATATTCTCGCACATAATTTTTATGAAAAAGTATTGTTGAAAATGATGATTCACGTTATTCAGGTATATAAGTTAAAATTCACTGCTCTAGTGAAAAAGCGTTTCCAGTGTTAGTTTAATGATTTCAGTTGGTTTCACGTTACGCGCTTGAGCCTTAAAGCACTGTAGTAAAAGTTCCCACTAGAGGTTTTCAAGTGTCCCAGAAACGAATTATTCCATTTTACATTCATTCAAATAGGAAAAAATTATTTCGGTTTGGAACAATTTGGTTTACAAACGGATATAGGCGTACGCAGAGCCGCTGTGGTGGTCGACTGGTCATAGTGACTGACTTGAATCGTGGGCACCCGGGTTCGAGCCCCTCCGTCGCCACAGCGGTGGTCGGCTAAAGTTAGTTTTCTGTGGTTCCCAACTTCGAGGCGCAAATGCGAGCCAATCTCCCCATTAAAAAGTCTCGCCGCAGAGAGCAACAGGCCTACAAACAGTACAAGTATTTAGTCATTACACTTCACTTCTGAAATATAGATGGCGGCACTGGAAAAATCAAACACAATACTAGATACGCGCTCAGACTGTTAAGTACTTACACTTCCGTCACAATTCACTGGGTAGTAAATTACCCATGGCGATAGATCTGAGTTGTGCTAGGTTTGAAAGAAAGGCGTACGCAGAATTTTCTCGGGAGGGTGGGGGGGCTCGAAATTTTTTCCTTTCTATAATCACGGCTTGGGGGCGGTTAGAGCCCCAAAATTCCCTCTTTGCGTACGCCAATGCGAACGGACTTCAAGAACAAATCAAATTCGTAAACCGAGGGTTGAATCATTGAGAAGAAATATAAGTATTTATTATTTCTCCTCTAAGGGTTGAATGGACACGTATGTTTCGAAAAAAACGGGACGCGTAGTCATGTTACTCTTTAAGAAATTATCAGTGCCTCGTGTACGTTACCTAGGCAACATAGATAAAAACAAAACAAAGTCAAAGGCGTTCAAGCATCTGACTGTTGTCGTTCTTATCTAATCCTGTCCTATCTAATACTGAAGTTGAATTTATCTTATCCTGTGTAGGACGTTAATCTGTAACTGTATCATATCCTGCATAATTCTGTAGGAATCGATTCTTATCTTATCGCTTTTGGGCCTTTTTGCTAAGATCCAAGTGTAGTGTGTATTGTTGTTCTTGTTTACGAATGTTCAGTTTCCTTGTCTATGTGTTAATTGAGGTCAAATGAAATCGTGCTTTTTTGTTGTCCATCTAATTTCAGTTATTTCATTTTAAAAGTTGATCTTTTTTGAAGAAAAAAAGGTTTTTATATACATAAGTTTTAATGTTTTCCATTGATCGTGAAAATTATCAAAAATAATTACTTAAGTTGGATAAAGTCTAAAAAGTTTGTTTCTCTCAATCAAACAATGTAAATATTTTTCTAAATTTCTAGCTATAGTTTCTTATGAATTTTTTTTTTTCCAGGATGGCTTCAAAACTCAAATTTGAAACGCTTCCTCGAAATCCTGAGTATTGTGAGGCAGGTGAAGTGTTTCTTTGCAATGATTTCTCCATACCGTCATTTGGCATAAATTTTTTGAAGGAGCATTGGACTTCATTTGAAGCCAGAGATGATGATGTTTATGTAGTTTCTTATCCAAAAACAGGTGTATACTTTAATTAAAATTCCTGTTTACTATTTACTTAAAATTTGTTACATGTAAAAATGCATTTAAGTTTTTCATTTGTTTTAGTTTCAAACTTCCTGTTCTAATAAAAAAAAATCATTTGGGGAGGCGCAGTTTGGCCACAGCACATCTCCCTGCATCTGTCTGCCTTTGCTCTATTCACAGCTGAAGATGCTGCCTCCTCGTCATTCACAGCTGAATGGAGTAGAATTCAGAGGGGGGATAGAAATGATTGCCTTTCCAAAGAGCCAAATAATATGGGAATATTTTTTTGTCATGTAAAATACAGCATAATTCAAAGAACTTACCCAATTCGCCCCCTAAAAATCTTAAAAATTTGCAAGCATTTATGACCTAAAAAACATTAAAATATCACCTTATAATCTTCAGCATTATTTTATACTGTATCTTCTTTTTTAGTTAAATGTTACTTGTTAATTAAATTAAAAACTAAACTGTAAATGTATCAAAATTTACCTAAAAAAGTTGAAATGATTTATAATTAAAACTATCTGACTCAAAATTCAAATGAGAATCACTATTATTATTCTTTTTGGAACATTATAGAATTTTTTGTACTAAATTATGAAATGTATTTTAAAATGTTCAACGAAAGAAAAAAAACTTCTGTAATTTAGTTTTGCCTAAGAAATATTTGAAGAAACCAGCAAATGTTGTTTAAAAACCAAATAGAGCAATATCTGAAGAAGCCTTTCTCATAAAGCTGATGTCTATTACTAAAGCACCTCATCCACATTCCTCTACAGAACTTCTAATGAATTGGCACATGTTGGAATGTACGTGTTCTTGTTGTGAACCTAATCTGAAGTTTTATTTCCGTATAATGTAGGCTTGTCATTGTGCTGCCATCTATTTTTTGAACTGTGAGTGAAGTATACTGATTGAAGATTTGTGCTGTTGTAGGCATGTTGTGTGTGTGTGTGTGCTCTCTGATAAAGCTGATGTCTGATTTCTGCAGTCTCTCCAACTTTAACTTCAGCTGAATAGCAATATTGCTTCACATTAAAATGTTTTTGTGCTAGAACTTTTAACATATTAAAAATCAAAAATAAAATAGTATCATACTGAAAATATTCTCACTGAACTCCTGGAATAGACTTCTTAACTTTTTTCTCTCTGAGCGCTCAAATTTTGGCAGAGCCAGAACGGGATAGACTCCAATCTTGAAGGAGTGACAAATTTTAGAAATAAAAAGAAATTATACATTCACTTCAAAACAAAATGAAAAAAAACCCCTAGAAAACACTGTTATAAAGCTCTAGTGTTTTGCAACAGTCACAGGGATGCTACTACTTAACCCATTAACGCTGGTTGCTATAAGTTTTTTCTTTGCCAATAAATGGTAGAAGTGGATCCACTTTTTTGTTTTAAAAAAAAAATCAAAGTCGTTGTTAAAATAGGTTAATCACACGTGCACCACCTCGTAAGCATCCCAGAGGAACTTCCAACAAATTAGTGCTTGTCAGAATGTGCCATGTATGTGTTGTGTACCTAAAGTGAAATTTATTTCTGTGGAGTGTGCATGTGATGCATGTTATGGAGTGCTGCCATCTGTCTTCTGATTTTTGAGGCAAAAATTTGGCAGGTTTATTTTATTTTAATTTGTTCTGCCTGTTTTATTATGTATGCATTTTAAATGTTAAATTAAATTAGAGATTGCCTTGTATATAGGCCTATGCCTTGAAGTTGGAAAACCAACTTCAGCCGGCCACCGCTATGCTATCAGTGGGGTTTGAACTTAGGTCCTCCCAATGGGAAGTCTATGACAATGCTCACCCACATAACAGTGGGAGTGGCTGCAAAACAAAGTTAACTCCTTCTGTAAAAGAACCTAGTCACGGCTCTGACATGATGAAAAAGCTTTGAACTTGAAGATTTCGTGTGTACAAATGAATAAAATCTTTCGCTCATACTTGGCATGCCATCTTCAGGAGCTAAGCAAGAGATCATCCCTAAGAATAAAGTAATGACTATTGGGAAAGCAAAGGCTTTCTCCCTTTCCCCCCCCCCCAAAATAAGGCAATTTATCTTTAATAAATTCATTGTGACCCACCCTATAAGCCATATAATGATAAATCGCATAAAAGCCCATGGACCAAATATGGCCCTGGGGGTTATCTGATGCGGCCTGCTCTCCTGAAACCTAATTTTGTAAAAATGAACTAAGCGGCACATTTACAGATCGTTTAAGTGTCCTGTGGTAAATTCCAGAACATTTAAGCGGCCCGTGGCACATTTTCAGATCACTTCAATGACCCAGGACACAGTTCCAGAGCACTTAGCGATCCGTGACAGGTGACAAAGTTTTAGAGCACTCAAGTGGCCCTCAGTGCAGTTCTACATCACTCAAGTTACCTGCGGTACATTCTCAGATTATTTAAGTGATCTGCGGTATATAATTACGGCACAGTTCCAGAGCAGTTAAGCGGCCCGGACACATTTCCAGATCACTTGGATCCGCGAAAAATTTAGAGATCACTAAAGTGGCTCTGTAGGGGACTTATCAATAGGGGGAATGTTACTTCAAGTGCCCACAAACTATCAAAAGGTTTTTCTCGTTTTTGGCTCACCGAGTAAGATGCCATTAAGAATATTTCATATTTTCATAAAGGGTGGTTGATGATGTAAGCATTATCCAAACCCCCCTCCCCCCTTGACATCAAAAGTCAGCAAATTGGAAACCCCCTCCCCCATCGATGACGTAATACTTGAACGGCCCCGTAGTCACTGATTTCAAAATTACTTTTAGATTATACTGTTGCTTGTTTTGTTTGTTTTTCCCAGAAACTCCTCCCAAATGGTACTCTGGAAGAGAGGGGTTGATGCTTCCTGAATATGTTCACAGTGGAGACAATAAATTTTGATCTTGTCTTCTAAAACTCCCATTAAACTCATTTTGAAACTGAAATCACTAGTTTTCATTAAATTGACTTTATTTACTCGCACCAAGTTATTTTTAAATATGGTTACTTATCCAAAATGTTACGTATAGGAACATAATTTGTGAGACATTTAAGCAGGGCCCACCCATCGTAAGAGCATCATGGAGCCCTCGGGCAGAGTGATTTTTCTGCAACCCTTCCTAGAAAATTCTCGAAAATTTCAACCAGTTCTCATTTTTATGAGGTCCCTCTTCTTTCGAGGACTCTAAGCCGTGCATTAAGACAGTACTGCATTTAAGTGATTTTGTCAAGCAAATCAAGTTAATATAATAACTTTTAATAAAATTTTAATCTGATTGATCAAGTTGATTAACTCAACTAAAATTTTTAACTGCAATCAAGAACTGAACAATTAATCGACCCAGTCCTACTTTTTATACATAAGTTGTGTAATAAGAGATATGGATCCTCAGGACTTGAAATAATGAAGTGTGTACGGCAGGCAGTGACTGCACCCATTCAATTTCACAAGTTCTATGCAAATTCAAACTATTGAGTTAGGCTATATTGGACTATTGACTGTTATGTACGAGGTCTACCCAAACAGTAATACCTGTTTCATAATCATTCTTCCTTATATTCTGAAATAAATCTTTGTGTAACAAGAACTATATAGTGTGGTTCCCAACCCTTTTTCCTTCCCCACACCCCCAGAACAATGCGACTTACCTTCCCGCACCCCCTTTGATACTACATTTTTAATGTTAAAAAATTCAGGTTTTTCTTTTGTACTCAATTACATTAATTATCCAATAATTAATTTCTATGAGTTCTTTTACTTATTGTTTAATGTCTTTTCGGCTATGGCTAGTATTTAATTTTGACTTTTTTAAATATTAATTCAAAAACGAAGCTAAAAAAACTTACTATTTTTTAACATTTTTTTGAGATTTGGAAAAAAAATTCATTGATTCCAGCCACAACAACTATAAATTTATGTTTCTTTCACACTTGACTGAATTTTTTTATGTTTTTCCTGAGTCACATGTGTACATGACGACAATATCAAATCTAAGCACAAAATGCTAATAATACAAAGTACCAATGTAAATAAACCACAAATTAATTTAATTAAATGATGGTATTTTTTCTCAATCAAAATGGAAAACATGTATGATTGCTAATCGAAAAAGAAACTTCTACAACACAAAATTCTCATGACACATTTCTGTGAGCAGAAGTCAGAAAATGAGATCTCAAAATATTTGTATGATGCATATTTTTTTAGGAATTGAGAAATTCAATTTTTACCATTTTAATTTTCCTGAATAGTCAACGTGTATTTTTTTTCCATCTGACACCCCCAAAAATGTCCTCCCACATCCCCGGTTGGGAACCACTGCTATAAGGTTTTAAGATTTAATATCATCAATCTAATCTATTTTATTAATTGAAAATTCTGTATAATGATGCTGTAAACATTACGCAATCATGATATTTTATTTTGTCTAAAAAAGCCCAGGATTACAAATCTGAAATTGCCTTAAGGGGGAGGGAGATTCCTCCCTAACTTGAATTATGTATGGTCCATTGCAGAGAACTGGGAGTATAACCTATTTATATGTCAGGCCAACTTGATTTGTTTGCCATAACATTTGATAGTGTTGGTGATTGCCATTTCTCTCAATCTGAGAAACTTGTGCACAACTCTGCCTATCACCAATGAGGCAATTACTACTGTTTTACTTTTGAAGAGGCATGATGTGTCAGAATTATATTGGTAACCTCATGGCCCCAACAAGGGTGGGACTGACAGGGCTCCAACCTGGAGGCTCTGGATAAATTTCATCATTTTTGTTCTCTCATATTATAAATTCACAATGTCAGCTTGGGGAGCCTGCTGCAGGATGTGGGGACCATGGGTAACATCAATTAGTGATATGTGTTGCTATCTGTCTTTCAAAGAGGTTGTCAGAGGTCAGTAAGTATAATAAACTCATAGTTTAAAGAAATTGATTGCAGATCACAGCACTATACATAATAAGTATTACACAGAAACAAACTTCATGGAAGGTTCACTGTACTTACACACACATTCCAACATGTACCAATTCGTTAGAAGTTCCCGGGGAGGAATATAGATGAGGTGCATGTCTGGTTTAGTAGTAAGTATAATACATAGCCACTCGTACCACTGTGCCTTGTTATAAAAAATGCACATTCTGATATTACATTTCTTTGCTTGTAGTTATTGAAGCAACGTTATAACTTAGATATATATAATTATCTGTAATATCTTGCTATCTATCTTTTCAGTTTATTGCACTTTTTCTTTATCTCCCGATACGTGTGATATAAGGAGAAGTTTCTGCAATGTTGTCTCATAATTTTTTCAAAAACCATTTGTTTTTTAGGTACTACTTGGACTCAAGAGATAGTTTATCTTTTGTATAATGATATGGATTATGCGTCTGCTAAGAAAAAAGGAAGTCTGGAGAAAGTACCTTACATTGAACATAAACTCACAAATTTTGGGAGTGTTGTGAATATGCCCTCTCCTCGTCTTCTCAAAACTCATTTCCCATATTCTTTATTACCTCCAGCCATTATAAACAAGAAATGCAAGGTATAATGTTTAGGCAAAGTACAGTAAAACCCCTCTTAACAGACACCCCTCTTTTATAACCAAATAATAATTACCCCTTGTATAATAAAACCACCTCATTGGGCATTTTGCCTGTTGTGGCATTGTATTTGTAAAAGTATGCATTTCAAACCCCTGATTAACGGCCACCCATCTTTTACAGACAAATTTTTTTTTTCCGCCGGTCGGTGTCTTCAAAAGAGAGGTTTTACTGTACTTAGCTTTATGACATTGGTCACTTTTTATTTTGCCTTTGATGCAGTGCCGTCTTAAGGCATGGGCCCTGGGGCCTCACAAAAATGAGATCTGGTCGAAGTTTTCAAAAATTTGCCTCGTAGGGCTTCAGAAAAATCACTTGGCCCGGGGGCCCATGATGCTCTTAAGACGGCCCTGCCTTGATGATAGAATGAAAAGAAAGGTTCATGTGAGCAAGAGGCACAAATGGGGAGGGGGATATTTACAATTTAATGACTGCTATAACTAATATATTTATCTTCAATAACTTCTATATTTATATTTAGTAGAAATGTTGGTATCTGAGCCTGAAGAACCTAAAAAGTACTCATCATCATCTGAATCAGACATTTAAAAAAAATACCTGTATTTAGTATAAAATTTGTGGAAAAATGACGAGAATAGAAGCTAACTATGCAAAACAATCATTCCCAACGCATGATTTTTTTTGCTGATCACTGTTTTATCCTCTACTGAAATGAAAAAAATGTAGGACATGTATCGCCATCTATTATAAAAATAGTGAATTAGGTATTAAATACTTATCCGTAAAAGAAAATTAACCAAGTTTGATCTTCACAGAATAGGAACACCAATTTTTCTTCTGCCTGAATCGAGTTCAGGCATCATAAATACTGCAAGTTTGAGTTGCCTGAACTGAACTCTGGTGACACTTTCAAGGGATTAAAGGTTAGAAACTCAAAATTTCTCTAGAAGAGATTCCTTGTGCCCCCTCCCAAACCTGATGGGCCTCCTCCAAAGGTTAATCCTGTATTACGCCCCTAATGTTAGTCAAGCAAACCTCTCTAGATTTCTGTAGAATGAGAGCTTTCAAAATTATAGCAAACCTACTCGATCTAGATATAGAACATTTAATTTAACATTTTGAAGTAATTATTGATAGTTAAATTTTATAAAGTTGTGATTTATTCCAACATTTTCTACTTATATGTTAGTTCTGTAGGTAGCTGATTTATGTAATGAATATATAAATTGATTTATGTAATAAATACAGGAAAACCTGGTGTTGCCAGATGTCCCATATATACCGCATTTAACCCTTAACTGGCATAATGAATATTCTGTGTGTAATTGGCGTTGTGGGACCATTTTGACCCCAGCAAGTATTAATGCATTTTTAAAATCAACACAAGAATGTTATGAAAGTCTTCATAAAAGCAATGGGTTGTTTCATTGGTTTCTTCATTCATCCGTCAATTAATTCACTAAATATTTTTTCAAATTTATGTAATTATTTTCCCAAAAATTTTCTTTTATTGAGACACATTTGAAAAAAATAGTGATACATGACTTTTTAAAAAATTTAAATTATTTATTAAATTTTTTGAATGCAATTTTCATGATTGAAAAGTGAACAGATATGATTGAAATGTACTCAGAAAATGAAATTTACAAATTAAAATAATATTTATTATATTTTTACAAGCACCAAAATTATTCTAAATCAGTAACACAGTACTTGTAAACAACACTGTGACATGTTGATCATACAGATCTTACGTACAATTCACTAACAACACTATCCTCAACCTCACCTTGGATATCCGGTTTCACCATTAATATGAAGCTGTCTTCATGATATATATATATACATACATTGAGTACATGTGCTTTGTCCCCCCCTCCCCCTATGGAAAAAGTTGAAATGACGACCCTGGGTTCAGATGCATTTCTGTCTCAAAGGGTGGCAAGATGAAAAATGTGTGGGGTTAAAATGACCCCACCACGCCAGTTAAGGGTTAAGAACATATGTATGGGGAATCTTGAATGTTCATTAATTATTGGAAGAGCCCAGCTCCCACCAGAAATGATTGGGCAGGGCCTCAAGTACCCTTAATATTCCCCTCACATTCTAGTGCCTATGTATAAGACGACTTACCACCACTCCACCCCCCCCCCCCAAGAGGAGAATTCCAGTTTTCACTTGATCCACCTGCTTATATCACCCTCGGGTTCTGTTAGATTCATATCATTCATACCCAAGTACAATTCATTATCAGCTAGGTTAATGAGAATTCTGTCAATTTGTCTTCATAACAATCACTGATCTCTCTGAATAATTATCCTAATTAACTGTTATTTCAAAGGGGACAAGATATCCTACAAATCTATACAGGATTTTTTTTAATGAACTGATTATGCCAACCAACTCTGTGTGCCTACACTAACAGGACAGACATATGAAAGCATGTGTGTGTGTGTGAGTCATATTATTCATTCAGATTAATATTGGCATGAATTGATTTTTTAACATAATATTTCATTTTCTTTTTATTTTTAGCTTATCTATGTGACAAGAAATCCTAAGGATGTGGTTGTGTCGTATTATCATTTTGCTGTTTGGATAACAGAAACTAATTATAAAGGAACATTTGACCAGTTCTTAGAAAGATTCATGTCTAATAGAAGTAAGTTTTTCAATAATGATTTTTCAACTGTTTCAGTTAGACTAGTATAATTGTTAAATTATCAGAATCCAATTAAACACAATGCAACTGAATTAAGAAAAAGTCTTAGGTAATTTACACAACATACAGATAACTCCAATTATCTCGATCAATCAGGACCCCATCCGGATAATCAAATATCCAGGTAATTGGATAATTCATAAAGAAAAATCATTTCTTCAAAAACAAATTTTGCTTTTATATGTAATGCTATTTAATGAAAACATTTTCTTTTACATTTTGTATTTACATGCTATATTACAATGTATCATTGCATGAACATATTGGTCAAAATCAGTTGTTTTGCTGTCTTTACTCATTTCCATGCACCCAAGTCATGCATCTGCTTTATGGCAAGTAGCTGCTATTCTATCCATTTGAGCGCTGTGTCCCTCAAAGCGGAATGTTTTGCATTGTTCTGCAATGAGCTCTCGGCTGACTGACTGGAAATGTTCTGCTGTAAAACTTCCCGCAATAGGGTTTTCTGCACTTTTCCTTAAAGTTTTTTCAAATTGTTCTGCAATAGCATATATTGTTCTGCGATGTACGTTGCAGATTTTGGCATATTCTGCTATGTGGGCTGTGTCTAGGCACTCAGACGCCTTACTAGCTGATGGCCCCATGCCTGGTTGAGTAGCAATGTCATTATCATCTTCTGGTCATCAATGAATTCTTCTCTCATACTTTGAATGAGTGGATCGTCACAGAATTTGGCATCCAGGGTCCAAAGAATCACTCCCCAGCCACTTGCCTATATCCTCTGCATTGCACTCAGAACATTTAGGAATTTTTGCTATGATGTTTCTCATGTCCTCAACTGACACTTTGTTTTCTTTTTCCGCCTCTTCTTTCTCCTGCTTTTTACTGCCCTTTCTTTATTCTTTTAGTGTGGACACTGAAATTGACAAGACTGGGGATTCATCGTCTGTGTGTCCACTATTACTACCTAGTGCACTTTTTATCATTTTCTGATAAACTTTTAAAATGCAAATTTTGCTTACTTTTTTTTTCTCAAAGCGATCCAGATAATTGGAGTTCTACTGTATGCAATTAACTTGATTTCGACTTGCACTTGTTTTTTTTAGTAGCCTGTGAGTTTTTCAATAAATCACAACCTGTAAAATCTGTATATAATGATACTGTAGGGACCTAGAAAAAATATTGTTATAGGCTGGTTTATCGTTATACGCAGCTTTCACTTTATTATGTTTTTGGTTTCCTATTATGCTTGTGAGGGAAAATATACATATACAGGATTTTGTGTATTTTATCATTAGAAAGTTCTGAAATGTACTGAATAAATAATAGCAAATGATTTCTGAGATAAGCGATCAATGAAACCTTTCTATATTGAAAATTTTTTAATGCATATTCTGCTTCAAATAATGTTTAGTTTTCCTAATATTTGCTCTACATAAGATTTTTTTTATTAAGTCTAAGCACATTATGAGATTTCCTTTGTTTTAGCTACCTACAGTCCATTCTTAGTTCATAACCTTGAATTCTGGAAGCGCAGAAATGACCCAAATGTACTTTTCTTGTTTTATGAAGATATGATTATGGTAAGCTCAGTTTTGAATATTCCAATTAAAAACATTTTATACTATATATAACATGATATTCAAAGAATTTTTTTTCATATTTTTTTGTCATGATTTTTCAGACTGGAATACAAATTCGTTTCAGTTAATATGTGTAAATACAACAAATTTTTGGGCAAGCTCTTCGAAACTAATGTCATTCACGCTTTATGAATTTATGTCAGAATTTATTTATTAAACTGGAGAGAGAACCTATATTTTTCTTTCAAAAAGCTTTTGAGCCATTTGCTGTAAAATGAATAAGTATACCACAGAGCAAAAGAAAGATTTTTTTAAGTCCAGATTTGAGTTTTCATTGTATGCAAAGACTTTTAGCATCGAACAAAACAGTTTGGTCATTCCAAGAGATAATATTTTCCCTCTGTAACAAGAAACCTATCTACAAAAGGAATCATAGAAGTGTTCAGATTCATGCCCCTCATCATTTTTTTTTCACACTGCAAATTCACTATAGTGGGGCCCATTAAAATCAAGGGGCATGCCAAAGATCCTAGCCTAGAGGCCCTGTTGCAGTGTGCAAAGGCTATCTTCTGACAGAGTGAAAACATATTTTGAAGAGAAAAAAAAAACTTGCCTAAAAAAAAAAAAGGCTATGCTTCTGTTGAACAATGCTTCAAGACATCCAACCTGCTTGGAAGAAGATTTAGAGTAAAAATTTAATTCCATCAAGACAGATGAAATTTCTTCCTTCAAGTACCACCTCTATTTTGCAACCTATGGACCAACAGGTCACATTAAATTTCAAGAAGTTGCATACAAAAACACATGCTCCAAAGATGTTTTGATGCAACTTCATGTACTGATCTCACTTTGGTAGAATTCTGGAAGGATTGTCATCATATCGTTCATGCTATTCGGGTCATCACCTTGGCAAGGGATAAAGTGTCAGTTAAGACATTTACAGGTGCATTTAAAAGCTATGGCATGGGAGCTAAGATCTCTTGTTTCTAGTGTTAAAGATACTTCTGAGGAACTTGCTGCTGAAAATGCTGACATTGTAGATCGTTTCCTTGAGCAAAGCATTACATTTAGAGTTAAATGAAGAGGTTTTAAAATCATTATCAAAAAGTACTCAAATGATCTGACAACATAAGACAGAGGCAAAAAAGACCAGATCAAGAAAAAGTAAAAGAAAATGACGAGTGTTCATCGGAGAGGAATGAGGTAGCAAAAAAAAAAATAATAATCCAACAGGTAACATAAAAATATGTTACACTACTGGCAAGAGTCTCAGACTTTAGCTAAAAAGTGGCATCCCAACAAAGCTGAAATGAGCAGACTGTGTGCTGTGGTTGGAGACAAGTGCATAATTCTAAAACATTAAAACAGAGAAGTTCAATTAGCAGATTTTTAAATTCTCCTCCAACAAGAAAACAGAAGCCAGCTTCTGATGAAGACTACTTCTGAAAAGCTAAACTTGAATGGACTGTGAAAGTCTAGTAGAAGACTATGCTGTATGCGTTCCAAAAGAAAACATTGTGCAAATAGTGTGAAATGAAAAAAAGACATCTTCAGTTTTTTATTCTCCTTTAAATTCTTCTTCATTCATGTTGTGTGAAGCTGTTCATCCTAGCCTTTGGTTAATTTGTCTGTTTTTAATGTTTCTTACTGTTTTATAACTGTACTTAAAATTTGAACTTGTGAGTTATTTGGCCTCATTTCTGGCATCTGGAATTTGTTTGCAAATATTTTAAAATTTCAGTAAAAGAAAAAAAGTCACAAAATTAAAGAGGTGATAAAAAAAATGAAAACTTGAAAATAAGGTTTTCTACTATTAAATCAAGTACAATCCCAGTCTACCGCCATTATGGGTAATTCACCACAGTATAAGGGAGATTACAAATGTCAAGGAAAATAGCTGTAAATCAGAAATTATAAAATCAAAAGAAATAACCGACCAGGCAGAGATGTATAGATTTTGAATTAATGATATGTAGAAAATGAAAGCATGATTTCCTTGAGAACATTTGTTTAAAGCTATATACACTGCATGTGCTAGTTTAATTAATTAGTAATTAAAATAATAATAAAAGTGCCAATTCATATGTATAGATGATATTTATATTTTTACTTTATACATTTTCTTTTTCAAAAAAATATTTTCTTAATTTTAGTTTTTGATTCACCAGTTATAAAAATTAGCTGCTTAATAAAATAAAAATTACCAGGATATAACTGATTATAATAAGCGGCGAGCACTGTACACTGTAACTAATTTATAAATATTGTGGAGGTGAGTTTTCAATTCCAGTTAATTAGATAACTTGTTACACTTGTTTTATTTTGTATATCTTGACACAAAATGATAGTAAAACTTCACTATAACAGACTTCACTTATAACAGATAACTAAAAAATTTGTTAAAACTGTAAAATTTCCATCTGACAAGTTTAAAACTTGTTTTAAGTACTTAAAAAAGTGTTAAAAAAGCATTTCCAAGTAATGAAATTAAACATTGATTGTTGTCTGGTTTTGCATAAATATGGATGCGCTGAATGACTCATACCGCTTGCTAGCCAGGAAAATTATGATCGATACAGGTATCCCGTTTTTTTGTGCTGTTACACTATTTTGGAAAATTAATTTTAGAAATTGCAACCCACAAAATTTGGTCTGTAATTTGATTTTAATCCTGAAAATGGGCCTGCAAATGAGAAATATGACATAATTAAAATGGCAAAATCATTGGTTTCTTTGATGTAGATCATAGTTTCCCAACCTTTTTGTCCCATCGCCCTCAACGCAATCTAACCCATAGAATCCTATGTTATATTCGTAGCTTCTACTGCCCCCTGGAACATTCCATCGCCCATGTTGGGAATCACTGATGTAGATGAGACGAAATGCTCAAATCTATTTCACCAGATCTCATTAATCAACATCTTTTGGTAACATATCGACAATGCCATCAGAATTTTAATCGAAAATGATCCCATTGAATCGAGAATTGTCCCAGTTTCAAGGAATATTCAGAATTCTCTAGCTTTGCTGCTAAAATTTTTATAAAGAGGAGAAGAATGCTGCTTGTCAGCTGAATCTTAACTGCTTTCATTAAAAATAATATAAACTCATCACACACACACACCAATCAGGCTCTTCGGGAAAGAAAATATCCAGACTCACACTATAAGCAATATGCAGTAGTGAAAAGACAGAAGAAACGTAAAGCCTAAATTGACTATATGAGTTACCTATAGATTTATTCATAAGTTTGGGTAATTAATTTATTCAAAAAATTTTATTTTGCTGCTGGAAGTTGGGTTTACTTTTTCTTATTCTTCTGAAAAAAAACACTATCCCTATCTCACCCATGTTAAATTTAACTCACTTTACATGATTTTGTGTGTGTGTCTTATGTCATTAATTTGTGGACCCAATTAATCACGTGAAGCGAGGGATGCCTATACACTGTATACATACGCATCTTTTTTCAATTCAACCTATGTTGAAGGCTGTTTTTTATTTGATATATAATAAACACTTTTTACAGCTAACTACTGTACTTTCATTGATATACACCTCTATAAGAATTAGCTGCCATGAACCAGACTTTCATTATAATGGACAACCTTCAGCCTCTATTAGTCCATTATAATGAGGTTCTATTTTTTGTTTAAATTTTTGCAATCTTTTGCTATTTAAATTGTTACTTTTGGTTTTGCTCATATTTTCTGATCAGATTTCTCTGCAAATAACTCAAAATTTTGTTTTTCTGGGAAATTGGAATAATAAAATAATGGACAGTGTGTTATGGTGACTGACATTTTTATTTTTTTTTAGATAGAACATATCATCCTAGAGTCAAAAGTGATTTTTTTTAAACTTGGTTAATAATTAAAACATTCTATTATATCAGAAGAATTAATACATTTGTGTGATGATAAAATAACATTTTATGTCAGAATTACCATTTATATATGCCGCTTGGATCTTTGTTATGAAAATTAATAATCATTTGTATACTAGAGCAGGGGTTTTCAAACTGTACACCACTGCAACCTGGTCACAGCCAACCTTTCTGAGGGGCGTCACAGAGCTGCGGCTTTGACAACTTCTTTTCAAAGAGATTCATTGTTAAAATTCTCCGGGGAACCATGGATAAAAATTGATTAGGGGAAAAGTTCACAGCAGATGGTAAAAGTTTAGGAACCCCTGTACTAGAGTATGATTATGCATTTCAATCATTACTATATTTACTTTATTTTCTTAAGAATCTGGCTGAAAGTGTGAAGAGCATATCAAATTTTTTGGGTAAGCCAGTATGTGAGGATGATGTTGAAAAAATTGCAGAACATTGTAGTTTTAAAAATATGGCTGGCATGGAAAAGAATGCAATGCCAGACAACTCAAGTGATTCTAAAAAAGGAAAGTTCTTCCGTAAAGGTGATTATCAAATTACTTCTTTTTGTTTAAGAACCTATTTATTTTACTTGTGTCATTTGAAATCTGGATTATCATCATACTTGAAACTAATTGAGTGAATGAATAAGCTAATTTGGCACTTTGATAAGAAACCAAAGAATGCGTTGATTTATTGATTTTGCATTGACTTTCATATTTCCACGTAGAGCAAAGTCTCATTTGTTTTATGAGTGAAATATTCATTACTCTGTAGAATTGTTATTTACAAATATCTGAGGTCTACAAAGCTGCTTCTTCAGTTCTTTCAATACAGAGACTCTTTCTTCACTTCATACTTAAGAATACCTATTTCAGAGATAAATAAAATTATGAATGATGTAAAATGTTTGTCAGTTGACTGAATCTGTTTCAAACTTAGTAGTGGCGAAGTATAAAACAGTTTCTTCATTCATTCATAAAAACATTACATTTTTTATAAAATACAATGGAGTAAGATTTTCTAATGAAAGTATGATATGAATGTTCAAAAAGCTGACAGTTGTTTTTCTCTTTTTTAACACTTGGAATATGATTAGTACATTCTAAACTGGTACACAGCTTTGGTAAAAGTTTACTACCAGTACAAAACTTTTGATATTGGAGAACATATTTTTTATTCTCCTTCACATTTAAGATTGTTAATTTAAATAGATTTTTGAAAACTGCACAAAATGTCTTGGAATGCTACTTATTGAGATTCTGATATTTGACCAAGATTTTTTTTGAGATACCCAGTCAGTTATTTCTGGTGGGCAAGTTACAGAGTTACACAACTATCAGTTCTCGTAGGAAGAAAAGATAACACAGGAATTAAAAAGTTGTTATATTTGCACGAAATCACACACACACACACAGTAAATTTTGTTTGAAAAACTTAAAAAGGGTTTGAATCCATTTAAATATTAAATAAATGCACATAAGGTTAAAAAAGCCATAAAAATTATCTTCTATGTAGTGATGTTTGCACAATTCCTACAAAAGGCCAACATTGGTGTCAATTTTTATGGAGTGAGTATTATACATTATGCATTCATTATTATGTATGCGTAAGATAAAATATACCACCATATGTCCATCAATGTGATGAAATTAGAAATATGATGCATGTTTGTTCCTTATTCAGAAACTTTTTTTTTCATCACTTACTGTAATCTTATATTATCCCCTGCATGCCAGAAGCACGAATGTGCAAATTTTCACTTTTTTTTATCAGCTAGTTGGATACCTTATTTTGCTATCTAAGTTTTGCCTGAAACGTGAATGTGTATCCCTATTGAAACACATTACAAAACATTTCAGGAAAACAAACTTCCATAGAGTAAATGGGTAAACATAACATCATTTCCGGTATTCTTTTTTTCCAAGGACATAGCACATTTATGCTTCTGGCATGGGGGCAATATGTGAAGCATGCCTTGTTTATTTCATTTGAAGATGTGTAGTTCATAGTTGTATAGAATCAAGCACTACTTGGGTTTTTTTTGAAATGTTGTGTGTCTTAAAATGGTTTTTATTTTTAATTACAAATATTTTTTTTTATGTGTTCAGTAAGAAATTTATGTGAAAATAAGATTTTTTTTGTGTTCCCATTAAGGTAAAGTTGGGGATTGGAAAAATTATTTTTCTGAGGAACAAAGCAAGAGAATGGATGAATGGGTGGAAAAAACATTACAAGGATCTGATTTACAGTATATTTATGAACTTCCTTCATAAATGCTATCACATAATTCATGCTTTTATGAAATTCCTGCTATTTTCTTTTATTATGATTTTTTTACATTTTTAATAAATAGATTTAAGAGAAATTGTTTCTTTTTTTATCATCAAATTATGAAAAAAATCACAGCTTACTACAAACACTTTTTATTTGCCTCTAGCATCACAAATAGACTCAAAGACATGAGCATTTACATTTTCAGAACATGAGAAAATGACCTACCGCATATTTGATTTATCTGCAATGAATGAATGAATGAACGCCAAAACTTTGTCACTGGACTGGCGTTCATTCATTCATTGCAGATAAATCAAATTGCGGAAGTTCATTTTCTCATATTCTGAAAATGCTAATGCTCATGTTTTTGAGTCTTTATTTGTGATGCTAGTAGCAAATAGATCTTATTTGCTAGGTTGGAAGGGGAGCTTCAACATTACATATCACATTGAGAAATCTTCCATGACCTAGCTGTTGATTAGAAATTATTTAATTAAATTAATTTTCTTTGAACTGTAAACAATAAAAGCAGAATTTCATTTAAAAATGTATAAATCCTTCAAATTTCATTAAACAACCTTTTCATTGAAAATATTATAACTTTTTTTTCCTTGTTGGATCCATAGCATAACCACGTGACCCCCCATATCATATAGGGCTGTCTTGTATTTTTGTCCTCCCAATTTTTTTTTATTAAAAATGCCCAAATGTCCAAAAAGGTTTTCAATGATATTTGAAAACCTTTATTTCATTGTCTTAACCATATAAATATTCTGCTCACTTGGTCTTTAAAAATTTTATTTTACTGCAGATTCATTGTAGGGAATTGAGATTTTTATTTATCACCAATAAGCAATTTTTTTCTGGTTAAATCTGGTAATTTAGCCACATCTTGTATGTGTCCAGTTTCCAGTGTATTTTTTTAATTCATGGAATATGGTCACCCTAAGGACACATCACTTGATAGTCCAAGTAAGGTAGTATAAGTAGACCTAGAGATGTCTTATACAGATTAAGGTTGTCATAATAAATTGGCTATTCTTAATAACAATAAAAGTACAGGGTGGGCAAAAAGTCTTTAGAAACTTTAAAAATGAATAAAAACAGGAAAAATAACAGAAATAAAAAACGGTTTTTGGAGGGTCAGCATCACTAGGTCACAGGAATTTAAGGCGGAAAAGATAACAGAAAAACAGCCGATAGGTGGCGCTGATACGAGCGACTTCGGTGGAAATGAGACGGTTATAAGAACTTGCGCTCCTAATCCACAAACAGTTTACCGTTGTAAACCGTGTATGTGAACCTGCTGCACTCTGCTGTTGCTGGATTTGACTCGCCTGCAATGTGTTATCCCCTGTGGTGGTGGTCATGTGGAACACATACTGCTGTAATAAACGATTTGGAGGCATTCTGTTCGTTATTTGCATATCTTTTCTTTGACTTGTTTACATCAGTGCCACCTATCAGCTGTTTTTTTCTGTCTTAAAAAAATTCCCATGACCTAGCAATGCTAACCCAGTGAACCGTTTTTATTTCAGTTATTTTGCCAGTTTTTATGAATTTTTAAAGTTTCTACGCACGCAGACTTTTAGCCCAATCTGTATGCAATTAATATAGCAATTATTTTTTTTATTGCTAAGTTATTATTTTAATTTAAATTTACTGAGCTATGGTCTTGAGACGGTTGAGAACTATTGCCCTGATCAGTGATTTCCAAACTGTCGTATGGCTTCCCCCCAGAGGTACTGGAAGGGTTGTTCAGGGGCACACCAAAAACAATCTGTATGAATGGCAGAAAAAACAATTAAAGTGATGAAGAATCAAAATGTAAGCTATGGTACTACATAAAGAAGGGTAAAAATGTCAGAGATTTCTAGAAAGTACTTGAAACATGCAATCTTTAGAACTGTACTGGGGTGATAAGTCTCCAAGTTGTGCTCTGAGGAACCTTGGTTTGGAAAGAGCTTTTCTGGGGTTTATATATATTAAAAGCTGTGAAATTTTCTATTAGTGCTGCAATAAAAATATCTCCATTAGAGAAATATTCATGT
Source organism: Pholcus phalangioides (assembly GCF_987345545.1). Taxonomy (NCBI): domain Eukaryota; kingdom Metazoa; phylum Arthropoda; class Arachnida; order Araneae; family Pholcidae; genus Pholcus; species Pholcus phalangioides. The sequence continues at coordinate 29,195,329 of NW_028301610.1, read as the reverse complement.
CTGTGTTTGGGTAACAAGGAAAAGTCTTATAATAATCAATGGTTCTATGAGTACTAAAACATTAGAATTTCCTGCTTTAGACAGTATTCTTGATCAACATTTAACAGAATAGACATTTCTGCACATTTATAAGAGCAGTTACAAAAATAGTAAATAATGTGTTGCCACAAGGGAAAGATGTTTTTCATTTGTTAAACATTAATGGCAGGAGATGAGGAAATGCATTTTTAATATATCAGGTACAGAAGACAGTAGATGGGGGAAAAGGCATAGTTTGCTGGAATGTTATAACTTAAGAGCAATACAATAGATGTATAAAAAAATGGTTTTTATAAATTCAAAAAATATGGAGGTATACAGGATGGTGGATGTGAAATATTAGATTCCAAAATATTGAGGTTCAATCATATGTGTGGGAGCAGAGGATTGATTTAATTAGCAGCAGTGTTGATTGGAATTTCATTCTGAAATAATTCCATTTATGTCAGTTTTTTTCAGAAATAAATGTTATTTTCTCAAAAAATGTACCAACAAGTAAATTTCTAAGAACACTGTGTTTTAAAATCAGTTTTATTCACAAGTCTTTTACAATGCAACACTTTTGAACTATGCTGCACACACACTAAACACACACATGAAGGAAACATTAGCATAAAACCAATTTAAATTATAATGTAAAATATTATACATAACTTTAATCTGATTTTATTCATATTTATATAGTTGTGTACAATCGTATAATCTTTGGCATTCTCGTTATAGTAATATGTTATTATAAAATGCATGCATAAACACGTATGATGCCAGCACATAGAAATGTTTGTATACTTATGACAGTGACATACATATAAGCATACCTGAATCTGTGACTGTATTCCTATTACTTCACCATTTTTATAAAAGCGTTAAAAAGAACATGGAAATTTTGGTCAAAATACAAAATATTCTTGTTTTAAGGCAAAAAAGCCACACGTTCCAAAATATGACTTATCAAAACTTCAGTACAAAACTGGTAAATTGAAGGACAGCACAAAACCTGCACACACATGTATAGTTATCAAAAACTCAATTGCTTTGTGTTGAAAAAAAAGGTAAGGCAAGTTACCTTACACAAGCAACTTGTTTTTAAACAAAATATTAAAGTAAAATGACCATTGCAAATAAGTTTACACACTTTGTTCAGTATTAAATTTCAGATCTTGCAAATATTTAAAGTAATACAGAATCTTTTCTTTTTTTTTTTTTTCGCTTTTTTTCAGTTCACAGTTAGATTCCTTTTACATGAAATTCACATTATTTATTCAGGCACTGTTTGACATGAACCAAATTGTTAAGTCAAAAAAGAATTTTTAAAAAATGATAGGAATAATTTTTACTTAACCTTTAATTTTAAAAAAACCAGTGATTTCATGAAAATAATGTATTTTCTACAGTTTTTAACAATGAATAACAATGTTGGACACATTGTTATTCCTTTTTTTATATTTTACATGGCCTTCAAAGTAACTCTGTCTTTATATGAGCTATACTAACATTTTTGTAGTGTTAGTGTTCCATGAACTTATGTTTTGAAAACTTGAAAAAATAAATATAGACAAAATCACTGACAGTTTATAATTGTATATATAATTGAAACCTAAGTACATTTTTGTCACTAAAACTTTCACCACATGCCTTTTGTTTATGATTTTTTTAAATATATAAATTCTACTTTCTGAAAAAACTTGGAAGAAAACAAAATTAAACTTGCAAAGTATTTTTTTGCTAAAAATTTTGAGTTTATATGTTTGGGGGGAAAAAGTTATATATATATAAGAAAATTGTTTCTTCATCTTGAAAAAAATTTATAAAGTCATTTTAAACTTGTATTTTTTAATACGTAAATTACAAAGATTTTTAAGAATGAAAGAGAATTATTATCAATAAAAGGGTAATCAAATGGAACACTATATTAATGAATAAACATTTTTCAGGCTACTAACGTCATTTGGAGGAGTTTGCACTTAACAATTCCCCAACACCAGTGGTTTTCATCATCATCAGATGTTTCCAGATTTTGGAATGCAAGATCTTTGGGACTTGAGAAATCTCAGCCCATGATGCCATGAAAACCTGGTCAGATAAAAACACTACATTGATTTAAAAAGAGTAGGAATTATTTATTCTTTTGATTTCACTGGGTTTTAAAAATTAGTATTATCAGTTTAAATTTAAATTGTTTCTTTTTTACATCACTTGCATGAATAAATTATATGGCAAATACAATGTGCTGCATACCATGAGTATCAGTTTCAGAACTGAAAGCACATGGAATATATGAGATCCAGCAGCACACTATCACTAAGAAAGTAATTATTTAATGCAGAGATGTTATAAATGTTGGACACATTGTTATTCCTTTTTTGTATTTTACATGGCCTTCAAAGTAACTGTCTTTATATGTGAGCTCTCTCCCTCTCTATACTAACATTTTTTAAACCTCTATTTTTATTTGGAAGAGCTATATTTTGCAGAGTAAATAATATTTTTCACTATGAACTTGATGAATAGATTATGGCTAGCGTATTGATACTATGATTAGAGATACTGCCATAACATGTCCAGCATGTATAATTCAAATATGCTACAAAAAACAAATCACATGTTTCACTCTCTCATTGGCATAACACAAGGACTAATGCAATGAATTGCTTTAACTTGAAAATTAAAGCAAACATTCTTTTCTTTGCTCATAAATTGGGTTTTACATGCTTATAATAATATTTTTTCTTTTGGCTTATACATGTAACACCTTTTTGTTCAAAAATTTCCAGTCACAATCAGAAACAAAAAAATTAAGAACTATGTTTTGTTCACTGGAAGAATCCTTAAATTTTTTTCACCATACAGTGCTGCACAGCAGCAATATTTCAGATGCCCAATCCCAAAACCAAGTTAGTATGGCAAAATAAAACTTTTGCTGTAGTGGCAAGAACTGAACATGTTCATATCACGGTCACTATCTGAGTTTCAGTCTGTTATAGGCAAGACACAAATGTTTTGCTGCACGCACATTTATATAACATTTTTAACAAACATATTTGCATCATGTGGTTTTAACAAGTATTTATAGTGAACATTTACAATGTGGATTCCAATCCTGAGGCTAATAGTTCATCAGAATGCAACCCACTTCCATGGCTATCCATGCTTGTAGAATCACTATCATTGCTGTGAGGACTTGAATAACTTGCAGCTTCTTGCAATCGCATTAGCATATTCAACTGAAACAAAAAAAATTTTAAACAAAAATTACACAATAAAGTTTTGTTTTTGATTATTTCAAGTACATAAAACATTTTTTAATGCAAGTAAGTACAAAAACGATCTTTTATCCCTGTATACTCAACTTTGAGTACATAGGATGCATAGAAAAGTCTTTTTTAAACCTGAAATAACATGGAAATGAAGAGAGCTTCAACAGTGTGGCAGATAAAAGTATGGTAACATGACTGAGCCTAATAAAATGCAACCAACAGCAGCATGTAAAATAATGAATTGAAAGGAAACTTAAATTTGTATATGGCCCCAAATCTTCTAAAAATGCTGTATTAATAAGTAAAATGTGTACTTCTCTCCATTCTACCGAAAGGCATAACTTATAACCTTTGTATTAAAATTTCATAAGATATCAGTGATTGAAATTCCGATGATTGAATAACCAAGTTTTAAAACAGAAAAAATATCTTCTATCTAAACTATCTAATTTTTATTTAAATGCTACTGGAAAAATTTTCTTTGGTATAATAGAGAGAGAAAGGGAAAGATTTGCAAATTTTAATAATTGACATTAATTGGGGGTGCATTGTGTAAATTTCATATTTAAGTTAAATACTTTTATATTGCTGGTCCGTCCATTATTATTTTAAATGATGCTGTTTGTTACATCTGGTGTAGTCATTTACCATATCAATACAGTCAATATCCGTTTTAGCAAATACTGTTATAGCAAAAAAAATCTCGTTTTAACAAACACGTTTCTAATTCCTCCATAAGTTTACATAGGAGCAATGCAAAAACCACTGCATTGACCAATGCATTGGTCTTAAGTTTTTTTTTGATTTTGGAAATTATATATTGGTAATTGCCGATCTGAAATTCGAGACACAAGGGGAGAATATTTTTTGGTCACTTTGTTGGGTGAATTTCATGTTGTGGCCTTTGTATAATACCCACAATTTCAGAGTACGTGTGTGGACACAAGCGAAAAACCATCGGCTCAGTTGTGATACCTCTTTGGGACAGAGTGGGAGCCATGTTCTGGTTTGGTGATAAAGTGAAACTAAATGAACGAAGTGTAAAATTTTGCTCGTAATGCTAATTATCACTCGTTGACAGAGTCAAAATTTGTTCAAAATATTTGCTTGTTATGCAAATTACTCATTAACCAAACCACTCATTATCCGAAGTTCCATTGTACAGTGTTTATACAAATACAAATACAACGCCACAACAGGCAAATTGCCCAACGAGGTGGCTGACTTAAGACATCATGGATCCCCGAGCCATTTTTTAGAGGCCCTACCTACTACTGCTACACCACACATGCACCCCTCCCCCCGCGGAACCCCCCAACAAACCCCCAACGAATCGGTACATGCGGGAATGTGCGTGTACGTGTAGTGCAACCTGACGTAAAGTTTTTTGTTTCTGTGTAATGCTTGTTATGTGTAGTGCTGTCATCTGTCCCCAGTTTTTCTAACTATGAGTGAAGTGTTATGATTGAATGATTTACCGTTGTAGGACTGTTGCTCTCTGTGGCGAGACTTTTTAACGGGGAGATCGGCTCGCATTTGCGCCTTGAAGTTGGGAACCACAGAAAACCAACTTCAGCCGACCACACCAACTTCAGCCGACCACACCAACTTCAGCCGACCACATATATCATAATCATCATGAGCAAAATCTATTTTTTAATTTTTAGATTTTTTTCAGTTGCAAAAAAAACTGCTACTACTATAACCTGTGTACTACTATAACCTGTGTACTACTATAACCTGTGTACTACTTGCTGCCTGGCAGTCCAGTGGTTAAGGAGCTAGCTTCTGACTGCAAGTCTGGGTTCGAATCCAGATTCAGGCATGGATGTCTACTAACACACTAACAAATTCCCTGGACAGATCATAAAAATCTCTTGGGAATAATGGCCATGGTTAAACTATAAATCTTTGATAAAATATATTTTACAAAACTTGAAAAACAACCAGTAAGCCAGGCTGCATTGCGTGAATGTATGCTTATTGTGGTTGCATCTTCAAGTTTTGTAAAAGATCTTTTAGCAAACTTTTGTAGTTCAATCTCGGCCTAAGAAATTGACAGTGAACATTATTCTGTTACATGCAAACATAAATTAAATTGTACTTTAACTACAGCATTAGTTTTAAATATTTAATAAGCATTTTTGAACAAACATGTTTGCAGAATACACAAAAGCAATGACAACATGAAAGTTAAATTTTATCTTGAAAAAGTGTGGTGTTTATATTGCACAATTTAAAAAAATATTTTTTTTTACTGTGCTGCTTATGCCACAAAATTCAACAAAGTAGGGCAGTTAAAAATTTCAAAACTAGTATGAAAACTAGTTTCAAATATGTGCAAGCTAAAAATCTGTCTATGATAAACATGGCTTTTCAAAAGAACTAATAGAATTTAATTTTTCCTGCAAAGTGAGTCTCGCTTTCTTCTGATCTGATGTTGATAGAATTTACAACCTTAGAATGTAAGCTATTTTATGTATTACCAACTTCATAAGCCAAAAATACCCTGAAACATCACAACTTGGAACTGTCCATAACCATTTATATTGGAGAGCAAGAGAGCTTTTGGAGAAATTATTTTGGTCTCTACACCTTTATGTTCTCCTTTCTGCTGTTTGTCTTGCGTAAGTACCACCATTAACCCTTTAACTGCCACGGGCGCATTTATACGTCTTTAAACCCCCTTAACTGCTGACCCCAAAAAACCTTGAATTCTTTTGTTACTTTCAGGTTGAAACAAAGTTGTGAGTGGGGGGAGCATAGAAATCAGAAATACAGTAAAACCTTGTTAAGTCGTCACCCTAATAAGTCATCACTCTGGTTAAGTCATCGTTTTTCTTCAGGCCTGTCCAGCTTTCATAGACAACAGTGTTATTAACCCCTCATTTACTCATCGCTAATTTCGGTTTACTCGTCACCATGAAAAAGTTTGAGATAGAGGAACAAATAATTTCTATGGCTTTCTTAAAAAAAGAGCTTGCTAAAAACATTGCCATATCATTAAAAGTCACCATAAAAGCCTTATGTTCCAAAACGAAATTTCTGGTAACAAAAGTTACCTTGGGGAAGTTCATTTGTCGACTAAAGTTTTTGAAACATTAGGGAATGTTTGAGCTAGATATGTTTTTTGCATTTAGGGCTTCATATTCGAACAAATTATATTTGTTGAAAAACCAGACTTTTTTTTCCAAAGTTGAGGTCTTCTAATGTGTGCTTTTCCCTACCCTGGGCCCTCCACACGTCCCTCAAAGTGGACCCTGTGTTCGAGATTACCTTGAAGTTAGCATGTGAAAGATTATCTTGATAAATTTTACCAAGATTACCTATTAGTTGTTTCATGAACTACTGATAAAGAATTAAAACACTAACTGCCATATTCACAGAGTTTAAACTAAAATCGCAAGTGAAAGGATTGAAGATCGAAACGGATTGATTAAATTGAGTATTTTAACCAATCCATGTAGATCGCTAATCCTTTAACCTGCGATTGTAGTTTAAACCCTGTCAATGAATACGGTCGTAAGATTAAATTTCGCGTGTATGTAAAATTTACGTGCAGTAGTTCTGTTGTGAAGAAACTAACTAATCTAGCAGTTGCTCTGATTAGTCTAAATTAAAAATTACTAGTATAAACCAAACTGTACCAGTATATTTTAGCACAATAAGTTAAGTAATAAAAGCTCTAAAAAGATAAAAACTTCAATTTTTTCTGTCACAATTTATAAATTTTATTAATATTGTAATTTTAATTCATATTTTAATAAATATGTTACTTTAAATCTATACGATTTTCACAATATTAGGCATTGAAACTGGCGGCACTCCGCTTAATCCGTTATAATTTTTTGATAAAATGAGGTGACGAGTTATCAAGGTTTTACTGTATTTAATATATTGAAATAAAATATCAACAATTTTATTATTAGATCAACAATTATTTTAGAAGTTTCTGTACATATATTTGTGTTGATCTCGATCCTGATATAATAATTTTCCTGATTTAATGAATAAAAATGTCTATTTTAGCAGATTTGTTAAATTTTTGTTTGATTCTGTTTGAAAAAATAAAAATGATGTTTTTTTAATTGATTTCTTTCAATTTAAATGTTACTTTTTGAAGGCTAGTAATTCAAAATCTTAATGAAAAAAAAATTTCTGTAACCTTTCACTAGTGTGCCTCGCCCCCCCCCTAAATGTAGGGGGTGCTTGCTCTCCAACCGTAAATTCAGTTTTCCTTTCTGAAAAGAATGACCATCTATTTGTTTATGAAAATTCCACATTGTTTGAAAATATTTCATTATCTATTCTAAAATTTTATATTTTTAAAACCAGCCATTTGATTAAAAATAATTTGAATGTGTGATATAGTTTTTCTTCCCCCCCCCCTTTTAGGGAATATATTGTAGGAGTAAAAGTCACCTCGGGCAGGATTTTCATTATGTTTCAGTATAGTTAATTTTCCTGGACATTAAATGAATTAAGCAGTGGTTCTCAAAGTGTGCACCACAGCTCAGAGGGGGCGTAACAGTGAGCTTCCAGAATTGATGCAGGCCAAAATGCCTATTTGGTGGTTTGAAGAGGTTATTTTTTTGACTGCTATGGGAAGCCACGGGTAAGAAAAGTTTGAGAACCATTGGACTAAGGTATGAAAAATGAGAAGAACAACACAAAAACAACACTCAATGCCGCCTGGCAGTCGAGTGGTTAGGGAGATAGCCTCTCATTGTGTAGGTCTGGGTTTGAATCCTGGTTCGGGCATGGATGTTTACTAACACTAACAAATTCCCTGGATGGATCATGCTGATCCCTTGGGAATACCTGAGGATCACATTATTATTAAAAATAATCAAAACTGCCTTGTGTTTTTATTTTATTTTTTCAATTGATTAATTTTGTAATGATTAATTTAAGATTATATTGCTGACAAACTAGACTTACCAGTGGATCTGCTTCAGCATCAGTACCACCAGAATGACCTTTTGAGCCAGCAGTGGGACCAGGATGACCTTCATATCCCACATCTTCTGGTCTTAGCCTTAGTAACTGAGGCCAATCTGTAGTTGTTTGTGTTGTTGGAAGCCATGGGTATGTCTCATATACCCATTCTGCAGGATCTTGCCAAGATGCTCGTCGTCCATAGAGCTTCAGTTGAATTAAAAATTTGGATTTAAATATATGTATAAAAAGGAAACAATAGTTTAACTTGAAACAAATAACTTTCATTTAAAACATCTAGATTGCTTTATCCTCTACCTGAAGTCCTTCCCGAACTGCTTCCAGTAAGTAGGGCACAATACTATAGTTCCATAAATCTGTGAACCACACTTGTGATCCAGACAGATCTGTTGGACATGAAAGAAATAATCTGGGACCTGTGTAAAAAATTGAGAATATCATAAAATCAATTTCATATTTTTTCATATTAGCACTCGCTGGTTGCAAATTTGTATATAAAATTGTATTAATGTGATTATAAAACATGTAAGTGTATATACAAGGCATCTTCAACCCCTTGCTCGTGAGTACCACAGTGCTTCCTGAAGCTTCTAGAGTGATCGATTCTCTTGTCCAATTTCATGCTCACAAGCACTTGATCAACTTTAAAATTAAACACCTTGTACAAATTGCATTCAAGGACTGAAATCACCTGATTTCATGCATTCATATGCCAAACTTGCTGTTAGGGTGCTCTTCTTTTGATGATGGGTAAAAGCAGTGCTCGCGAGTAGAAAAAGGTTGAATGATTTTCTGTGAAAAATGCATATTTCTAAAATTTAAGCATAATCACAGGATTATTGCTGAGATAGTAGAGATAATAAAGCAATAATCAAGAAAAGAACTTTTATTTAATCAGAACATCATATGTGATGAAACTGAATGGATTTTTGAGATGCTACAGTTACATAAAGATAAAACTTTGTAAGTTTGGGGTATTGCTATAAAAATAAGTAAAATTATATAAATATATTGCTGTGTAAAAGGGTTCAAAACTTACCAATTGTCACATCAGAGGAACTGTGCGTTTCCAGATATTTATTCAGATGTTGCCACACTTTAGGCATCCAATCAATCACTTTAGTGACATCTGGTGATTGCATTCCATTTTTAACTTCTTCTTCAATTAGTTTTCTTTTCAGATACCTTGCTAAAAATCCTTTCACTGGTTCCATGTGATTGGCACACAAAACCCACCTTAGAATTAAAAGAACAGAAGGAATTACTCATTGAAGGTTGTGCAATTAAATTTATTTTTTCATATCACGAATAGTGGAGCTCATATGATGGCTTTAAACTGCACCAGAATTTTAAAAACAATTGTGTTAGTTGATAAAAGAATACATCTTGAAGATACGATACCTGAAATTATGATGTAGCTGCAAGTTTGTTGTTGAGCATGTTGCTTGATTCATTGTACCAATGATATAAGGACTAGAAAAAAGGAAAAGAAAAAAAATCATAAAAATGATTTGTTGTAGTAGAGCTGGTCCTATATCAACTGATTAATCTACTGGTTGATTGATAATTGTTGTGGTTAGAAATTTTAGTTCACTTAGTTAACTGACTCAAGATGAATCAAATTAAAACTCTTCAAAGTTACATTAAAATTGGAAAATTAATTTGGTTCTTTTGACGATTTAATTGAATAGATCTTTTAAATTATACTCCTATGGATAACATTTCAGCTATTTGACCATATTCATGATAGAGCAGGACATTTCATTAATACACAATTCAAATCAAAATAATGAAATCATGATTTAAAATAATATTAAAGTTAAATAATGTAGTATGAAAAAGTAAAAGTGACATAAACATAAAGTTCAAAATAATATATAGAAAACTTGACAAAAATACAGCATAAAGATATAAAATACGTTTTGGTATTATTTGATACTAATTCAAACTCTCATCCCAAAACAAAGCAAATTTGTTATTAACATATTGTTCACCAGTCATGAGTTAACTCATATTTAGCTGTTGTGATGAGTGAGCTTTTCCTTGAAAAAACCGTCTATAATGTGTTAAAAAAGAAAAAAATGTTGAGGTCTCTGTATGAACCACATTTCACATAAATGTAAGCCATCAGAAATACTAAGTAAAATTTTAAATTGTTACACACTTGCTTGCCATTTGAATTTCATAAAGATATGGGCAATCTGTTTGCTAGTTCTATCTTGTAGTAAGTCCTATTTTGTAATAAGTCACACATTGAGTGACTGATTATAGCAAAGCCACGTACAATATGAGAAAAATCAGTATATATAGAGCTAATAAACTGCATATCATTCATATAGGAAAACAAACAATAAGTGACATAGTTATAAATATTTAATATCCTTTAAACTCGGCCCATTCTGAAAAAAATTGCTCTAAATAACAGATTTCACATAAAGGTTAATTAAGTTTTATTTTAGAAGATTGCTTTTACATCTATAGAGAAATTTATACAAAAATATATGTAAAACGTACCATTTTTGATATTTGGCACTTAGAAAGCCGTTGAAAACCTCTCCCAAAGATCCAACATGATGCAAATTGTCGAGTATTATCACAGTTGGTAAGTCTGAAGCATTGCTGTAAAATATCAAAAAAGACATAGTTAGCAGACTTCATTTCTGAATTTTAAATGATTAATTTGAAAATGCGAGTGTTGAAAGTAATGTTCAGATAGATTAGTAATTAGATTAGATTATTTACTATTTATTTTTTATTATTTACAGAACTACAATTTAAGAAAAGCATTTGATACCTTGTTTCACATTGGTCAGCAACATTGGATAAATACTGTCTCAACTCTTTTGCAGACTTGTGATCAACACTGAAAGTCGCTATAGCACCAGCAGAAAGTTCCTTTCCATTCCTGGTGCAAAAATGGAAAAGGCATTGTTTAAACAACAATCAGAAAAAACAACAACAATGTTTTAATTAGAAACAAGTATTTTTTCACAATGTAGCACATATGCCTATGCACACTTACACCAAGAAATAAAGTAATCACGATAATGTATTTTCTGAATATATTTTTCTTGTACTGTGCCTGAAAAAACTAGTGAAATTCTGAGCTATAGATATTCATGACAATGATGCTGTAAACTAGGGGTTCTTACCTTGGCCAAGGGCTTCTAAGATGGATTGTACACATTCATTTACAATTTTTTTACACACATTAATTTATTATGCCATTGGTTTTACTAATTTTGAAAAACAAATATTTTGTTAATAAAGGATATTTAACAAGCAAATTGTAATTCAAAATAGACCCATGGATTGCAGAGTTGATCATGTTATTGGTTTTGGGTCACAGCTAAAGAAGTTTTTACCCTTGCTAAGCAATAGAAAAAAAATTTAAAAGTCATACTTTACCTTAGTACCAAATACTCTGCTAACTTTTGAGCAACATAAGTTTTCCCAGTACCACTAGGCCCACACAAAATGATACGACGGTGCTCCATCAAAAGAGATATGTATCGTTGAACAATTGACTTAGGAATCAAGGTTTCAAATGAGAGAGCATCTGCAGAATGTTGTTTTGTACCTGAAAAAGTTTTTTTCATCATTATATCCTCTCCTGCTCTATTATATTCCAAATGATGAAGAGATGTTTCAATCAACGTCTGAGTATTTTCATTCTACATTCTGACACCACAGACCTCAGACCGATTTATATAACAAACTAAGATTTCTCGGCCAGTGAGTATTGCAACTCTTAATTTAAAAACATAAACAGGTCATCATCTGGAGATCTGGGGCTATAATACCTTCTGATTCTTAATAACCAATGATCCATACATAAGAATTGATTCATAAGAAGCGCTTTAAGAATCAAGCTCTGAATGCAACCATGACGAAATTGTTAAAGGTAATTCTTAAGATCACAAGACAATGGACAGGTAGAAAAATTTCCCTTTTGGGGAATTTTGCCACTGACCAATCAGCGCCCAGCTAAAAATTAACAGCAATGTGTTGTTGAAAAGATGGGAGAGAGGAAAGGAATTTCAGAATGACACTACCCAAAAAAAATGGCGGAGTTTAAGGGAATGTGAATATGGTTACGAAGAAATGATAAATACATAATGATTTTTTAGCCATATTTCAGTAAAAAAACCGAAACATATTCATACTTAATTATCTGACATGATTTGAATCAGTCTTCCCACACTCACGAGGATGGAGCCCTGCCACCCTCCAGAAAGAGGAACTATGCTATATATTTTATGGTGAAAGTGCTAAAGAGCTGTTATTACAAATAATTACCAGCCATTTCGGTAAGTTTGATAAATTTTGCTTACATTACCGCGAATCTATCACATTTGCACAAGTCATTATGTATAATCACCAAACCTGGTTAATATGATAAATGAGTCATCGTTGTATGTTTATATTATGTATGTAAGTAAAGTTAACATTTCAAGACTAACAATTTTTATAATATACTTCTTGTTTGCTCAAATTATTTTTCATGGCAAAATGCGCATGGTACTGTATATGTATTGCATAGCTGCTTCATAGTCAAATGAAAAATGATAGTG